>NW_027331934.1:3066862-3144594 GCF_048418815.1 Hemitrygon akajei | reverse complement strand
TTACTGTTCACCACAAGGAGAAACACCACCGTACCTCGTGTCTGTGGATTCGAACACGGTATCTTCTTCCATTCATCATCTGATGGGTCTTCCACCCGATCGGAGTTTCACCACAAGGAGAAACACCACAGTACCTCGTGTCTGTGGATTCGAACACGATATCTTCTTCCATTCATCATCTGGTGGGTCTTCCACCCCGATCGGAGTTTTACAACACCATTGAAGTAGGAGTTGGGACGACGGGGTAACTTCCGAGCGCGAACCGATTCATACCACCACTTTGTCCATTCTCTGCATCAGTCTCTGTCCTCCTGCACCCACCCTCCTTAAAACAACACTTGCCGCTCCTCCACCTGTCTACGCATAGTCCGCAGTCTTCACTACAGGGCCATCAATTTCATCATCGTTAAAAAAGCGGTCCTGACACACCCTTGTGGAACACCCCTAGTCACCGGTAGGCAACCCGAAACCCATCCCTTTGCTTTGTTCCCATGCTTTCCCTGTTGTTGACCACCCAATGCTCGACGTATGCGGCTGCCTTTCATGGAATCCACTGGGCAGATTGGTGTGCGGAATCTTGTCAAAGACCTTCTGAAAATCGAAGTACAGAACATCCACCGATTCTCATTTGTCCAGCCTGCTTGTTACTTCCTCAAATAATTCCAGCGGGTTTGCCAGGTTCCCCTTAAGGAAAACTATTTTGTCACGTGCCTTCGATTATCCCGAAACCGCTTCCTTAACAATCCACTCCAACATCTTCCCAACCACTGCTGTCTAATTAACCGCCCTATAATTTCCTTTCTGAAGCTTCCCTCCCTGCCTGAAGACTGAAGTGTCCTTTGGTATTCTCAGTACTCTGCAACCATGCCAGAGTATATTAATATTTGAAAGTTGATTTCTAAAGCACCCACAATCCCGTTAGTCGCCACTTTTAAAACTCTGGGGTGTCTTCCCGTCATTTCAAGGTGACCGATCTACCTTCAGACTGATTAGTTTCTGAAGCAGCTTTTCCTTAGTCAAAGCAACCGCCCTCACTTCTGCCCCGGACACCCTCGAACTCTCAGCACACTGTCAGTGTCTTCGACAGTAAAGACTGGTGCAAAATACTTGTTCAGTTCGTCCGCCATTCCCTTGAATCCAGTTATTATCTCCACAGCGCTATTTTCCAGCAATGTTTACACTCCCATGTTTTTTACTATATATATAACCGAAAAAATTGTGAGAAAAAGAGAGGCCTGATGATGATGGGCCATTGTACGGGTGGAAATGGTCGTGGGTGAGAGCACATCACACACTGGGTTCAACATTACAGTATGGGGTTTGATCCTGCGTATGTATGCCCGCGCTCCCTCAATATCTATTATATTCCTGTACGCACATCCCAGAGTCCAACATGGGCACTCTGCTGATGTGGGGGAGTTTGTCCTGTGCACGGTCATTTTCCACAGGGAATGTTGCCATTATATTCCTAGGAACTCAGCTGGTATCTGCAGCTGTCGTGGGGCTTCTTTACACGTGGAGATAGTTCCTCAAAATTCAGCTCAATCCTTATTCAAAGGGTGGCTGCGTAATTCCATAAGGAGAGATGGGAAGAGATAATATGACGGCCACTTGAAAGGGGGCGTGGTTAAAGGAGCTGGTGCAGATCACACACACAGGCTGGTTCTGCTTTGTTTGAATGGGCTGTACTTGCGTGATTACATTCATTCAAATTGATTATAAATTCCTTCCCCCAGGACGCAGCCCATTGCCACAGTTCATCCACTTAAGATCTTTCTTCATGCATTTTGAATTTCTTGCTGCTATTGTACATTGTAGCTTTCACAGGTCATTTCCCAATCAGAATCAGATATATTGTCACTGACATGTCTGTCGTGAAAGTATTTGCGGGCAGCAGTACTTACCGATGTGGTGTTTGTTACAGGAAGTTGTCAGACTAAGAAGATGGCATCAGCATGGGAAAGACAGAGACAACATCTGGTGACAAGTCACAGGAACACTGAGCACCAGGAGGCATGAGACACTCCAGATACGGAAACCTGGATCAAAAATAACATATTGATGCAAGACGTCAGCGTGTCAGGCAACTACTGTGTGCGGGGGAATGGACGGTGAATATTTTGTGTCCAGCCTCTTCCCCAAGCCTTTGAACAACCAATATAAATGAGACTGAGGTGAAAGAGGGACGATGGTCTGGGGAAGGCGTGAATTCCCTCTTGGATATTGCTGCTGCCCAGCCCTGTTCACTTTATCATCCTGAAATGTAAATCCTCCAACCCTTCCCTCCAAGTCCCTGTGTTCCGAGTTTATCACCCGGGATCCCTCCTTCACTTTAGACAGGAACATAATAAAACAGGTGCAGCTGTCGGCGATTCAGCCCCTCAAGCCAGTCCTGACAGTCGATACTATCCATGGATCTTTACCATTTCTCAACTTCTCTCCTGTTCCAGGCCCCCATTGTTCTAAATCACCAGTCTTTGAAAATGTATCCCCTTCCTTATTATGTACAGCCATTGATCTAATCTCAGCAAACCTCTAAGGTAGAGAATTCTAGATATTCACTCTTTTCCACGAGAGGAAATTGCGATATACTTCAGTTGTCAATCGGCCCCATTATGTCCGCTTCTTGAAAGCTCTATTGCAAGTGGATACATACCCCTTGGGTGGGTTACGTGGAGATTACACGGAATCCTCGTGATCACAGATAGTTAACCCGGATGTTCCAGTTTCCTCCAACATCCCAAATATGTGTGTGATTTCGGTTTGTTTTATGTGTCGCTTTAAATGCAGGTGAGCGGCAGACTGTGCATGAGAAGAAGTGGGAATGTAAGGGGGATATGAAGGCCTGGGGCATATTTAGATTTAAAATAGACCTTGATGGCTAGCAAGGAGTTAATAGGTTGAAGTGCTCAATTTCGTGCTGTGTGTTTCTCTGCCTCCCTCTCAACATCTACCCGGCTGTGTCCTCTCAGGTTCTGTCTGGTGTAAATAGGGTCACCCCTCACTCTGTAATCTTCAGCCTTTCGTGATAAGAGCACACCTTTGATCCAGGAATTCGCTGAGGTGATAGGTTCTGGACAGTCAACGTGAACGTATTCTCTCTGAAATAGGGAATTCAGAACCGTACATAGTGGTTGAGGTGTGGTTGTGTTAATACTCTGCACAGTTGTATTTCTAAACTCCAGCCTTGTTGTAATAAATATCACAGTGTTATTTGCTGCGTTAACAGTTTGATGCACCATCATACAAACTTTTCTATATCTCACACGCAAGGACATCTCAATCCCTTTGAATTTCACTTCTGTGTAATATTCTCCACTTGATGCTTCTTCCCTCACATTTTCAATCTCTAACCTGCATGTGCAGACTTTTCATTTGCTCTTTATATCTATCAGTACGCAAGTTGAAATTTGCGCATTGCAACCGGCCCTCTCACCTCCTTTCAGGTTATCAGCAAACTTGCAAACTTGCCCTCTAAGTCATGCTTACAAGTGGAAATACAGACGATATCGGTGTCGGGTACTGACTAACCGAAGTGACGAAACCCGAGCGCGAGGCCGTGTCGAAGTAGCATAGAACAAGGAATGACCCAATGTTTTATCGATTTAAGAAACTGGACAGATCGGAATGGCCCGTTGTCGGAGTCGCAGGCGAGGGACCGTTCGGCTCTGCTCGCTTCTCCGCGGGCTGAGCTCGTCTCAGTGCTGGCCTGAGGCTGTGGCCTGCAACTCCCTCTCTCTCACTCTCTCTCTCTCTCTCTCTCTCTCTCTCTCTCTCTCTCTCTCTCTCCTCTCTCTCTCTCTCTCTCTCTCTCCTCCTCTCTCTCTCTCTCTCTCTCTCTCTCTCTCTCTCTCTCTCTCTCTTTTTCTGAACACTGGGTATTTGACGGTCCTCTTTTGTTTTAATGAGTTTCATTAGGTTTCTTTACCGCCTGTACGGAGACAAATCCCAAGGCTGTATAAAGTCTGCACACTCTGATAATAAATTAAAGGACTGACGCAGAGAGAGCGGAAAAAGCGAAACTATTCGCCGTCGCATGTTTTGTCGACATTTACGCCAACCCTCTTGTCCCCAAGATATCGTGGAGGCACTTGTAGTGGTCCTTCGAGAAGCAGAATATTTTCGAATAGTATCGGAAGCGTATTTCACTCTTTAAGAAGGGAAGGAAGCAAAAGGGAGAAGATCAGCCTGACCTCAGTGTTTGGGGCGATGTTGCAGTCCTTTATTAACGATGAAGTTTTGCGGCACTTCGAGGCACACAATAAAATAGGCCAAACTCAGCACGATTTCCTCAAGGAGGAATCTAGCCTGACAAATTGTTTGGAATTCATTGAGGAAATAACAGGCAGAATAAACAGAGGAAAGACACTAAATTTTGCTTACTGGAATTTCAGTACTCGTTCACAAAGCGCAGCGCGCACATCTGATAAACAAAAGATAAACGCCCCTCATAATACAGCAGAGATACAGCCATAGATAGACGAATGGCTGTCTGGGTGGAGGCAAACAGTGAGAATAAAGAGGACTTGGCTTTCGGTTACTAGTCGCAATTAGGGCTGCACCTTTTCACAGTATATGTCAGTAATCGGGATGATGAAATTGGTGGCTTTGCGGCAAAATCTGAGGAAAATCCAAATATCGGTTGAATGGTAGGTGGTCTTGGGAAAGCAGAAAGTGTGCGGAAGAACTTGGGCAGATGACGAGACGGACAATGAAGTGACAGATGGACTATACCGCAGGGAATTGTATGGAAATGAATTTATCTGGAAGTAATCAAGGCGAAGACTATTCTCTAATTGGGACAAATCAGCAAAGAAGAGATGTGACATGAGATCGGAGACCCAGTGCGGATTCTCTAAAGTTTCATTGCCAGTTTGAGACAGCAGTGAGGAAGGTAAATGCAATGTCAGCGTTTATTTTAAGAGAAATAGAAAATAAAAACAAATATGTAATGCTGAGCCTTTATTAGGTTTTGGTGAGACCGCACCTGGAATATGGTGAACGGTTTGCGTCCCTTATCTAAAACGGATGTGCCGCCAAAGGTCAGAGTCCAGAGGTCGGTCACGAGACTGATGCCAGGAAGAGAAGAGTTAGATATGAGGAATGTTTTAGCATCCAGGGCCTTGGTCGCTGGAATGTGGAAGAATGAGACGGAGATCTCCTTGAAATCTATCGACTATTGTCAGGCTGAGTTAGAATGGACATGGAGAAGATTGTAATGTAGTGCTAGACTCGATGGCCAGCGGGCACAACCTCGGATAAAGACATCACTTTAGAAAAGGGACTAGAAGCAATTCCTGTAAGCAGACAGTTATGGATTGTGGAATTTATTGCCACGGAAAGCCGTGAAGGTCAAGTAATTGGGTACATTTAAAGCGGAGGTTGAAGAGGTGGGCAGGTAGTAAGGGAGTCAACTGTGTCGAGGAGAAGACACGGGAATGGAGATTAGAGGAATGATATGTATGACCATAAGACCATAAGACATAGGAGCAGAATTTGGCCATCTGGCTCATTGAGTCTGCTCCGCCATTCAATCATGGCTGGTCTTTTTATTTCTCTCCTCATGAACTCCAGTTCCCAGCCCTCTCCCCCGTAACCTTTGTTGTCATGTCCAATTAAAAACCTATCAATCCCTGCCTTAAGTACACCCAACGACCTGGCCTCCACAACTGGATGTGGCAATAAATTCCACAAATTCACTAGCCTTTGGCTAAGAGATTTCTCTCCTTCTCGGTTTTGAAAGGGCGCCCCCCTATCCTGACGTTGTGCCATCTTATCCTAGACTCTCCCCACCATGGGAATCCCCCTTTCCACATCTACTCTGTCTAGTCCTTTCAATATTCGAATAGTTTCAACAAGACCCCCCCTCTCATCCTTCTTAATTCCAGCGAGTACTGTCCCAGATACAACAATCATCCTTGTGAACGTCCTCTGGACTCTCTCCAATGCTAGTGCATATTTTTTAAACTGAGGGACCCAAAACTGTTCACAATACTCAAGGTGAGGCCTCAGCCGTGATGGAATGGCGGAGATCGGTGAGCCGAATGGCCTAATTTTGCTCCTATATCTTGTGGTATCGCGGCCAAATTTGGTGAGAAATTAATGATGAATATTGCTTTTCATGATTTGCATAACAAACTGTCCGGCGTCCCTGTGACTAAATTTGGAGGCTTGGATGTTTTAAAGTGACAGTTTCAGAGGTGGGTCCCCCGATAAACATGTCGCGACGAGGATGGGATTCGAACCCACGCGTGCAGAGCACAATGGATTAGCAGTCCATCGCCTTAACTTCTCGGCCACCTCATCTGCTCATCTCTCTCTTGTGTTCCGAACTTCTGAATTTTTTCACAGCATTTAAAACTTCTGATTAAGGTCTACACATTTCGATTCAGATTCTCTGCCGATTTGCTTTGCTCGCCGTGCTTATCAGAAATTCATGTAAGTGGATAAGGGCAGTTTAGAGAGATATGTGCCAACCACAGGAAAAATGGAAATAGGTACTTTATGCACTTTAGACGCTATGGAGCTGCTGTGGCATAAGTATCGATTCCGTGCTCTGTAACTCAGAGAAACTGTGAATGTTTTGAGTTGTAAAATGAGATAAATTTATGTTGAATTGAACAAAATTTCAATAGCTTTGCTGTCACATTGCTCGAATTCAAGTAAACAGATATTACAGGAATTTGCCATCTGGTTGGAGAATGACGATTTTCCGTGCATTGGGCAAATGCAATAACCCGATGACATTAAGAGGCGCTGAATGTCACGTCCGGCTGTGCGCAGCCGCAGATCCGAACATCCTAACGCTGAACCGACACAAACACATGGCCGCCCGGTTCTGGAATACCAAACCAACGGCTGAAATAGCTATAAAGAAATCGAGTTCACTGTGAATAATGTATTGAATGTGGTGGACCATTGTCACTGATTCCAATCCCAGACTCTAACGCCGCTGCAAAAGACAGTGGTGTGTGCCTTTGAGAATTCCTTTCTGTGCGACACAAACAGAATATTGTACAACCCAAAGCAGGAATGCATGGAGAGATATTGACACAACAATGGTCGAATGCTCACCTGGGATGAAATCACTGCAGGCGAGTACTTTTAGCTCGGTCAGGAAATCATTTTACAGGTGGAAACTCCATGCAGCAGTCAGCATGTTCCCCTTGGACTTTCTCACAGAATACGGCCGTGTTGCCTAATGGATAAGGCGTCTGACTTCGGTGTTTGACTGGTAGAAGTCATCAGAAGATTGCAGGTTCGAGTCCTGCCACGGTCGTTTTGACAAACTGGCGGATTCGGTTCCATTCTGTCTCTCACTCCCTGCAACATGGTTGTCTCAATTCCGCGTGGGGATAATCGGTGTACTCCACCCTCGGGGAAAACGTAATGCCTCGTCTTCGTTGTACACAACATATAATATTATGTGTCTCGTCTGTGTAGTATTTCTGCAGACACTTTCATAAACAATTGGTTGGATCCTCAGACGTTCAGGAGGAGCTGCTGCTAGGAAGGTGAAGTTTAATTCACATTCAGCTCCGTCTCCGAGCACACCTCATCGGCAAGAATTCACCACCCAACACTGACGGTGCATTCTCCTGTCTCCAACCCTCCTCCTGTTCTTGGACACAACGCGCTGGTTCTCTGCCTGCTCTGGGATATCTTCATCACTAATTGCCAACTAGACATCAACCGCCTCAACATCAGGAATTCTCACTTCTCCTCGAACCTTACCCCCTCTTAATGCACTGCCCTCCAATCTCTCAGCACCGGTCCCAAACTTACCATCAACCCCGCAGACAAAGTGCTGCTGTTGTAGAGTGACGGACTGACCTCTACCTTGCTGAGACCAGGCGGTAACTCTCGGACGCATCCTCACGCCTACAACCTTGAAAAAGCCCGTCTCCGGACAATCAGAGAACTGTACCCGGCATTATCACTAACATCATCAACTCTGGAGAACCTCCATTCACTGTGGAAAACTCATAGCTCCGTTGCCCTGAACTGCTCGCTCCTACCTCCTACTCAATTCAAAACCTGATTGTCCGGGTAAGCCCACTGTCTCTGCCTGCTCCTGCCCCGCTGATCCTGTGTTCTCGTAGCTCTAGTCCATCGTATGCCCCGTAATTCAGTCGCTTCCCTCCCTCATTCGCAACCTTTCCCATGCGCTCGATCAACTCGCTGACTTTCGATTCCCTGGCCCCGACCGTCGCATTTTCTCCATGGATTTCCAGTCCCTCATCAAGAGGGCCTTAAAACTCTCCACATTTCTAAAGGAAACAACCAACCAGCTTCCCTCTATCATCACCACCCTCCGTCTGGCAGAACCGGTCCTCACCTCAACAGTTTCTCCTTCGGCTCCTCCCACTTACTCCAAATTCAATGGGTAGCCATGGACACCCGCATGCGTCCCAGATATGTCTCCCTTTTCGTTGCCTAAGTAAATCAATCTACCAAACCAATGTACCGAACCTTCCCCGGTAACTCACCCCAGCGCTCCCACCGCTACGTCGACCAATGTATTGTTGCCGCTTCCGGCATGCACACTGAGCTCGACAATGTCAACCACTTCGCCTCCAGCTTCCACCCCGCCCTTGAACGTCCCACTCAATGCTCAGCAAAGCAAAGGGAGGAAACCAGAGGTCCACGAGCCAGTCCTCATCGGAGGATCAGTGAGGGTGAGCAACTTTAAATCCCCGTGTGTTCCTATTTCACAGGATCCACCCTGGACCCATCACAAGTGCAAATGCGAAGTAAGCTCGGCGGCGCCTCTGGTTTCGTCGGAGTTTGCGGAGATCGGCAGGACATCTGGAACCTTGACACATTTCTGTAGATGTGATACCGAGAGTATCAACTGGCTGCCTCATGGCTCGGTATGGGAACATCAATGTCAATGAGCGTAAGTTCCTTCAGAATGTGGTGGGTTCGGCCCAGTACATGTCTGGTAAAGCTCTCCCACTATTGAGCACATCTATCTTTAGGGACTTTGCCAATGCTTACATGGTGGGTGGTGGGCGCTGATGATTTTTGCTGAAACGTTGGGGGGGGGGGGGCTATTGATAACCTTTGTTATTGCTTGTGCTGCTTTATTATTCCCCTCAACCTCCATTTTCCCGCCTTCTGCTTGTGACCTTTGACGCCCTGACTGATCAGAAACTTTTGCTATATAAAAAACCCAATTGTTCCGCCTTTACAGCCGTCCATAGATAGATAGATAGATAGATAGATAGATAGATAGATAGATACTTTATTCATCCCCATGGGGAAATTCAAACTTTTTTTCCAAAGTCCCATACACTTGTTGTAGCAAAACCTAATTACATACAATACTTAACTCAGTAAAAATATGATATGCATCTAAATCACTAACTCAAAAAGCATTAATAATAGCTTTAAAAAAAAAGTTCTTATGTCCTGGCGGTTGAATTGTAAAGCCTAATGGCATTGGGGAGTATTGACCTCTTCATCCTGTCTGAGGAGCATTGCATCGACAGTAACCTGTCGCTGAAACTGCTTCTCTGTCTCTGGATGGTGCTATGTAGAGGATGTTCAGGGTTTTCCATAATTGACCGTAGCCTACTCAGCGCCCTTCGCTCAGCTACCGATGTTAAACTCTCCAGTACTTTGCCCACGACAGAGCAAAGAAGAGGGCGCTCTCCACAACTGACCTATAGAACATCTTCAGCATCTCACTACAGACATTGAATGACGCCAACCTTCTAAGGAAGTACAGTCGACTCTGTTCCCGATGGTAATGAGTTCCCGAGATGGCAGAATTTTATCCTCATCTTTCTTCTAAAGGGGCGCCCTTGTATTCTGAGGCAGTGCCGTCTGGTCCTAGACTCCCTCCACTATGTGAATTATTCCCACCACATCCATACTCTCGCAGTCTTTCAATATTCTATAGTTGTCAGTAATATGCACCCACATTTAATCAAACGCTTCTCACACGTAATCCCTTTAATTTCGGGATCACACCGTCCCCATTGCATCATCAATGGGGACAGGAGAGGTTCCGGAGGATTGGAGGGTTGCCAAATGTTCTTCCCTTATTCAAGAAAGGGAGTAGAAATAGCCCAGGAAATTGTAGACCAGTGAGGCTTACTTCAGTAGTTGGTAAGCTGATGGAAAAGATCCTGAGAGGCAGTATTTATTAACCTTTTGAAAGGCATAATATGATTAGGAATAGTCAGCATGGCTTTGTGAAAGGCAGGTCGTGCCTTACAGGCCTGAGTGATTTTTTTTGAGGATGTGACTAAACACATTGATGAAGGTAGAGCAGTAGATGTAGTGTATATGGATTTCAGCAAGGCATTTGATAAGATACACCGTGCATGGCTTATTGAGAAAGTAAGGAGACATGGGATCCAAGGGGACATTGCTTTGTGGATCCAGAACAGGCTTGCCCACTGAAGGCAAAGAGTGGTTGTAGATGAGTCATATTCTGCATGGAGGCCAGTGACCAGTGGAGTGCCTCAGGGATCTGTTCTGGGACCCCAAGTCTTTGTGATTTTTATAAATGACCTGGATGAGGAAGTGGAGGGATGGGTTAGTAAATTTGATGATGACACAAAGGTTGGGTGTTTTGTGGATAGTGTGGGTGGGGGGCTGTAAGAAGTTACAATGGGACATTGATAGGATGCAAAACTGGGCTGAGAAGTGGCAAATGGAGTTCAACCCAGATAAGCGTGAGGAGATATTGCCGGAAGGGCGCTCTGTGACGTTCAGCCGGTAAGGAACTCCATTCCGGATCTGCTGTCCGTGCTACTCCCATAGCGTTCGTCTCTCCCGAGGCTGCCCATAGGGATCTGTACACGAGCACCAGGACGCGTCCACGCACCGGTGGTCCTGCCAGCTACGTGTGCAGGAGCCAGACGTCCTCCCTGCCCTTTGTAGTTCAGCCTGCGTCCAGAAGTAATTTAGTTTGCCTGTGTCGCCAGCGAGTCGACACTACATGAGGCTTTCTGTCGGAGAGGCTGTGCGCTGGCAGGGAGAGAATTACACGTTCAGCTCTCCTTTTCTCCTCGCCGAAAGTGAGAGCCACAAACACTACCCACTATACTATCACACCAGACGCATTACAACAACCATATTGACGCCTATCTGTGACCGTCGTGAATGTCACCCCCTCAACATCCAATGATTAAGTTCTGTCGGTGCTGCTTACCGAGAGGTTCTCCTCATTGATCCGGACGGCACTTCACATACCGCCAGAGCAGATGTTAAGCAAGTATACCATATACTGAGTGCCGCGACCAGCAAACAAGGACTGCCTAACCTGAGGACTTTCAAATCATTGCGGGGGTTTCTATCAGGCTTGTTTAAGGAATTCTCGGCTTATTTGTCATCAGCACGTCATCCACAGTACCAGGGGCTCCCGCACACTGGACCACTGTTGGAGCACGATCAGGAAAGCCTACCATTCCACCCCCCAGACCATATTTTGGGCATTCTGAACGTCTGGTTTTCTTTCTCCTACCTCCATCCAGGCGGAGGGTGAGGAACAAGACACCAGATGTATCGGCAACAATGTCGCGGGAATCGGAGGGCCGACTTCTGAATTGCTTCGAGGCGATAGACAGAAACAAAAATGACCCAGGGCTCAGAAGAGAATCTGAATGTCACAATCTTTATAAAGACACTGGAGAACAAGTGTTACCCACTGATTCATTCAGAGTCCAGAGTGTTCCTTAACCTGAAGCACTGGGTGAACAAGAGATCTGCAAAGTGCTGTGCAGTAGATTCGTGGCAATATTTATCACATTTATTCATTATGTAGTGTTCTCGCACAGGTGTAAAAGAACTCTGAACTAAACACCAAGCATAAACCAGTCAATGAGGCGGTCCCAGTAAGATTAACCGTTTACTGTTCACTCTTCCATATTAATTTATGGTGAAAACTGTTGATAAAACAATACAAAATATATACAGTATTTGTTTCTTTCTTGACATCACATTTACATCCTAAATACTTGCAAAAGTAAAACTACAACAACTATATTACATTAAAGTGCAACATACAGTCAGAATCTACCTACGTCATCGACTGGCTTTAAATAAATCAACACAAGCTATCCGCAACTCTTTAAATAACAAAAAACATAAACTTTATTGACCGTTATTACTTTTAACAGAATCAGCATTAACATTTTTAATTCAACATATCGATTATCTTATTAACTTACGGCTCTGCTTCTCTCATGTTTCTAGTGCGTAGAAAGAAAACTTTTCTCGCGCTGATCCTGCACACATAAACCCCCTCCTTCCCGTTTCTCCAAACCGGTATTTTCCCACAAGAAGCGGCGAAACCGGGTGTGACGTCATCGCATGCCGCGATATATCACAGACAACGAATTTACTTTAAACAACCTTAACTTTAACTAGAAAACGATTACAAACGAATTACTAAAGCGAAAATATAATAATCTAAACAAATGCCTTAAAGGCAACACACTCCCCGCCTGGCCTTCGTAAGGTCACTATGAACATAATACAAAACTTCAGTCTCTAAATCAGTCCTTAGGTAGAAGTAGAATGACTTCTGCAACTGGCCTTTGGTAAGTTTTCCCATCACCTTGGTCAGAAGTTTTCCACTCAACCTTCCTGACATGTCCATCCCTACTAGGGAATGTGGCAGTGATTCTGGCCATTGGCCAGCAGTTGAGGGCGATTTGCTTGTCCCTGAGATGGACTAAATCTCCAACTTGAAGATTCCTGCGGGGTTCTGTCCACTTTTGTCTGTGTTGCAACAAAGGTAGATATTCATGTCTCCAACTAGACCAGAAACGATTTGCAAGAGCCTGAACCTGTCTCCATTGCTTTGTGTACAAATCCTTATCAGAGAAGTCCCCTGGTGGAGGGGGAGCTCCTGCCTTCTGCGTAAGGAGTATTGATGGTGAGAGTAGATAGATAGATAGATAGATAGATAGATACTTTATTCATCCCCATGGGGAAATTCAACATTTTTTCCAATGTCCTATACACTTGTTGTAGCAAAAAAAACTCATTACATACAATACTTAACTCAGTAATAATATGATATGCATCTAAATCACTAACTCAAAAAGCATTAATAATAGCTTTAAAAAAAAGTTCTTAAGTCCTGGCAGTTGAATTGTAAAGCCTAATGGCATTGGGGAGTATTGACCTCTTCATCCTGTCTGAGGAGCATTGCATCGATAGTAACCTGTCGCTGAAACTGCTTCTCTGTCTCAGGATGGTGCTATGTAGAGGATGTTCAGAGTTATCCATAATTGACCGTAGCCTACTCAGCGCCCTTCGCTCAGCTACCGATGTTAAACTCTCCAGTACTTTGCCCACGACAGAGCCCGCCCTCCTTACCAGCTTATTAAGACGTGAGGCGTCCTTCTTCTTAATACTTCCTCCCCAACACGCCACCACAAAGAAGAGGGCGCTCTCAACCACTGACCTATAGAACATCTTCAGCATCTCACTGCAGACATTGAATGACGCCAACCTTCTAAGGAAGTACAGTCGACTCTGTGCCTTCCTGCACAAGGCATCTGTGTTGGCAGTCCAGTCTAGCTTCTCGTCTAACTGTACTCCCAGATACTTGTAGGTCTTAACCTGCTCCACACATTCTCCATTAATGATCACTGGCTCCATATGAGGCCTAGATCTCCTAAAGTCCACCACCATCTCCTTGGTCTTGGTGATATTGAGACGCAGGTAGTTTGAGTTGCACCATATCACAAAGTCCTGTATCAGTTTCCTATACTCCTCCTCCTGTCCATTCCTGACAGGGGTTTTCCGGGTCAGAAGACACAGGTAGGAGTGGTCGTGCATTTATAATGGCCGTGACCCCTGCCATTAGGGTGCACAGTACCTCGTGGGTCAATCGGGTGCGTTGCTGCAGAAACATTGAATCAAGAATTCTTCTGGCGATACCAATCATCCGCTCCCATGCGCCTCCCATGTGAGAGGCGTGTGGTGTGTTAAACGCCCAGTTGCATCCCTGCTGACTGAGGTACCTTTGCACCGTTTTGTCCATCCCCAGCTCCTTGGACGCTCCAACAAAGTTCGTGCCGCAAGCCGACCTTAACTGTTTTGCAGGGCCTCTTAGCGTAAAGAAGCGCCTGAGAGCGTTAACGCAGCTGGATGTATCCAAAGATTCGATGACCTCAATGTGTACCGCTCTTGAACTCATGCAACTGAACATGATGGCCCACCGCTTGCTCTCTGCTTGTCCTCCTCTGGTGCGTCTAGTAGTGATAGACCAGGGACCAAATACATCGAGCCCCACATATGTAAAAGGAGGGCAGGCTTCAAGGCGTTCTGGTGGGAGGTCCGCCATACGTTGAGCTTCCAACTTGCCTCGCAGTTTCCTGCAGGTTACACATTTGTGGAGATTACAAAAGGACAGTGACAGGACGCAAAGCAGAGCTGAGAAGTTACAGATGGAGTTCAACCCAGAACGTTACAGAGCGATTCACTTTGGAAGGATGAATTTGAAGGCAGAGGTGATACTTTGTCCAGTCAACCGAGGGCCGCACGTTAGTACGAGTTCCACAATGGAAACAGAGTGATCAGTGTTACCTTCCCCGTAACTGGGTGACTTACCAGCAAAGATAGATATGTCCGCTGAAGTCTGATGGTACTATTTTCAAACGTTTTTATTTATAAAGGGGCACAAACGTATGGTTAATACAAAACATTCAGATCATATACGTCGTCAATACTCAATCTAAAGCACAGGTATAGTAATAATCAATCAGACATAAGCTCTATCGTTGTCTAGGGGATAATACTGAGTCCAATGGAAATATAAAAGTCACTCAGAAATCTGCAGGCTTTTCCGTTTGGGAACCGCTGGCATTTCACGTGTTGGAGAGAGGGATTGGTGAGAGAAAGGAACACTTGCCCGTTGTCTTTGCGAAGCAAATCCCTGTTGTTAGTTAAAAACGGTTTTCCTTTGGTTTCAGCCACAGACTCCCGATCCGGAATCTAACGCACGTGGCTTCCTTCAAAATGGCTTCCCGCTCCGACGGGAAGAGCTATCGTGTCTTCTTAGTGTGTCTCCTTGGTGCGTCTGAGGGGCCGCCTCGGCAGCCCACCTTTTATCGGGACTTGCAGGGTTGTAGCTGTCAATCAGGGTGGGGTGAGGCAATCTCTCCTCATCTCCCAGCCCACGTTGCCCTGAGGGTTTCCACGTAACCCAGTCCCCATTCCACAAAGTTGTCTCCAAGAGACAATGGCCATTTCCGTGGCTTTTGTCTGACTGAGAGGCCAGACCACATTCCAAAACCTTGAGGCCTCTCCCTCACTCTCCTGAGTCCAATTCAGCACGTCGCTCTCTCTCTTGGGTCATTGAACCCCCCTTCACTAGGGTTCTTACGATTCTCACAAAGGAGGGGGCTGGGGTCATAACATCAGACACTCTCCAATAAGCCGAGGCCCGTTCATCGGTACGAGAACCACAATCGTCACGGAGCGGTGCACTGCAGAAGCAGAAGGAAGTGTTATTGACAGGTGAGCTTGAACACATCCGCTGTTCTGCACATACCCATAGTGATTGTCGAAAGGCAATATACCTGACATTAAATCAGGAGGAAAAAAATACAACTTCGTGGCAAATAATAGAGCAGGCTGGGAACCTGCGGATAGTTCAGAGGTTTTACTTGCTACTTTGTTTCAGACAGAGAATGGATGGAGAAATAGCGGTGGAATTGTCGCAGGTTTGCGAAAATATTCAAAGTTAAATGGACTGTATCACACATCACGGGTGTGGGGCGGTCAGGTCATTCACTGGCAGAGTTCTGTTCCTGCCAAACGGCCCCTGTGTGCGCTGGAAAACACTGTTCTTCAAACTGTCCTCAGCCCTCGCTAATCTCCCGAAGACACGCTCCCTTTTTGATCACAGATCTCTGAAATATCGCTGTGGATCTTTTAAATAGTTTCGAAGAAGATAAGTGCAGTGCATGTCATCGTAACACGTCAGCTGTCACTGTGATTTCCAACACTCACCCCCGGAATGACTGGAAAGAACGAAAGAAAAGAATGAACGAATGTTCCCCTTTAATAATGAAGTGTTCTCCATTTCACCTGGCAGAACAAACTCCTTCCCTCAATTTCAGAAGCGAATGTGCTCCGTCAAATGTTATAAAATAAATCTATTTCAAGATGAATGCCTACTTTAAGAATAACGCTGGTATAAAAATATCCAATTTAAATAGCTGAAGCAAGGTATCATGGAAAAAAACATGGAAAATTCACATCATTTTTTAAAAAGTAAAAATATTGCAGTATCCCTTGGTGAGTCAGATTCATGACACAGGTACAGAGTAATTAAAATTGTTTACGTAATTGTTAGTGCAGTTCGTTATCACTGATGTCCCTGGCGTAATAGCCATGCAAATTGCCTCAGTGGAATTGCTTTAACCTGGTTAAAAGTCTAGGAAACCGATCACCAGTCCATCTGAAGAGCTCTGCACAACTGAACGCTACTTCTGACGGAATATGGGATATCCGGCGATTTACTACATCGCGAGCATTTTCTATCCCACACTTGTAGCGGTTGGTGTCCCCGGTAAATGCAGGAGCTGGTTACTTTATGTATGGTGCCGTCGTTACTCTGCTGCGGTATCCGCACTGTTACTGAGCACAGATGCTACCGTCGGCTGAAACGTGTTTCCGGAATGGAGGATTCAGGCATCTAATAGTTTTATTTTCATTGTCCATACATTGACCGCAGTGTTTTCCTCTACTTTTGTCAATTAAGTTGGTGACGATTTTGTCACTGTTTCATAATTTCACCTCGCCAGGCTTTCTGAAGTGTTGCTGGTCTCTGCGTTTCTCGGTCCGAGTCTGTATCAGTGCAGGAAGTTCGATCTTATCAGTGCAGACAGTTCGATCTTATACAGACGTGGCAGCTGATTTAAATGACGGACCAGTGTATCTTCGACACGTAGGTCTGTTCTGTAAGTCAGTAAATGAGAACTCGTGCTTTATATCTCGTTGATTCCATGTTGTAACCGCTACAAATAATCCCGTCAGCTATTTCACCTCTAATAATGGAAATGATGTTGTTTACAGGAGTGATCGACTGCTCACCGGTACGTGAGTCGTGGAACTCGGATGCCTCACTCTAAACTGTGGGAAGGTCGCCAATCCACTGACACTCACATCCGTCATTGTTCTCCAGCCGGAGTGCAGCGACCGAGACCGCACACACTGGATTCCCGCTTTCCACTTCCAAACAGGCCATACCTGCATAGCATCGGTAGAATGGGGGCATTCAGGGAGCTGACCATATTTCTATTTTATTTCCAAATTTCTTGCAGTTAATTTAACGGCGATTGTGATCCTATCTCGGGGAAAATGCGGACTCTCCAAATGCATCACCCGTTACTTGGTTGGAATGGCAACAGCGGATCTGATGGTGGTTATCGTTTCTGCTTTAGTGGAACAGACCAACAATATCTATATTTATTGGAGATCCCTGCTCATCACTCCTGTATGCGCTCTGACACTTGTATTTGCGGCGGTGACGCGGGACTGTTCTGTTTGGTTTACGGTCAGTTTTACCTTCGATCGCTTTATCGCAATATGTTGCGAAAAGCTGCGGGAGAGATACTGCACCGAGAGAACAGCAACGGTGGTTATCGTGACCGTGGTTATAGTGAGCTGCGGGAAATGTGTCCCGTTATACTTTGTCATTGAACCTTACGTCATCATTGACAACATGCCGTGGCGTTGCACCGCCACATATGAATACGCTACTTCACCCGTGTGGAGAGGATATGCATTACTGCAGAGCATTTTAACACCATTGATACCAATCGGATTAATCCTGGTGTTTAACGGGTTAACCGTAAGACATATCGTTGTGGCAAATAGAGTCCGCAGAAAGCTTCGGCACAGCAGCGACAATCAGAAAGATGCCGAGGTGGAAAAACGCAGAAAATCGATGATTTTGTTGTTTTCTATATCAGCTAATTTCATATTATTTTGGATTCCCCATGTAGCCCGTTCTCTAAAATGGCAAGCGCAAAACTATTTTTTCGAGGACAGATATTTGAGTTCCCCAGAATACATCCTGCAGCAATTTGGGTTCATGATGCAATTACTCAGCATGTGCACCAATACTTGTATCTATACACTGACACAGAGGAAATTCAGAGAAGAGCTGAGGAACGGAATGAAGTATGTGTTTACATTAAAAGGCCATCTGTGTAGATAACACCCGCGTCTAATGACAATTCAACGGAGTTTTCAAATAAAGCCGTTTTACAATGAACAGGTTTGGCAAAAAAAGTCGTGAATTCAAACTTTCATATGCCTGGTCTTCCGGGAACTGCTGACTTCAACAGTTCAGGTCGGTAGCAATACAAACGCTCAATGTGCAATGATGCTGGCGTGATTGTTACATCGGTTGAAGTTTGTTCCAAACTATCACAGACACTCGACTGTCACAAGGGCAGGGATGGCTGCAGGAATTCCGTGTTTTAGATGTTTCAAAATGGACAGGGTCGGGTAACAGAGTGTAAAGAGAGTGCGATGGGAAACCAGGGATAGTATTGCAGCTGCAGAAAGGGAGGACAACGTGGAGTTTTCGTTTGTGAATAGACTGGGAGACGAACACAGAAACATGATAACCCCATCTGGAGTATTCTATACAGCCGTCCCTGCAACGGGAACAGTGAGGAACCGATCGGGAAGCGGGACTTGGACATTTGCCATTTTATTGGCATGGGTAACTGCCACAATATTCTTTGGCATCTCCCCAGGGTAAAAGGTTTAATTATGACATAATATCTCAGTTGTGTCCAGGAAGGATTCATGTCGCTATGTCGACAGGCGCACTATCGAACAGTGTGTACTGGATCCAATATTAGAAAAGGAATTGTGTCAGTTGATAGATCTCTCGGTGGGTCAGCATTTCAGAACAATAGGACAGAACTCCCCTCTTTTTACCTTGTCCAGGGATAGGACAGAGAGTATGGAATGTGTTCAACTGAGGGTCTGGGAATTATGATGCTACCTGGCAGGATTTTAGGATGGTACATTGGGAAATGATGCACTCGGAGTATTGCTCAACAGATATGTGGAGATTGTTTAGGGATCACTTACACGGGGTTCAGTATAGGCTTGTCTCAGTGACGCAGGGAAAGGAAGACCATGTAAAGTAACCCTGGAAGACAAGAAAGTTGGAACAACACGTCAAGAGGAAGAAAGAAAGATACTTACAGAACAGGAAGAAAGGATCAGGTAAACCTATAGCAAGTCACAATGCAGACAAGAAGGAATTTAAGAATGGACTTAAAAAGACTGATAGGGGGATCTGAGAAATCCTTGACGAGTTGCACTGTGAAGAACAGGAGGAGACTGGGGAGAGTGTGGGCAGGTCAGAGGTAAAAGTGGAAAACTAGTGCCTGGAGTCCAAGGAGGCGGTGAAGGAGTCCCGATCGGTTCCTCACTGAATACATTGATCAATGTGAACACAGCGTCAAAAGGCAGATATGCTCGAACTTGCCGACGCTGAGAAAGAGGATGCGCTGGAAACTTGGAAAGCATTATGACAGATGAATCCAGGGTGCCAGAAGTGTTATTGTCTTTGTAATAGATGATTCCCCGATACCGGAAGAGACATAGTCCAGGTAATTTTGGAAGGCGATCTCAGATATGGCTGAGCTTTTGGACGGGATATTTGTGTCGTCGCTGGCCACAGAAGTAGAACTAGATGATTGGAGGGTGGAAAATGTTATTCATTTGTTGACAAAAGATAATAGGGATAGTTTTTCGAATTATAGTCCAGGGAGTCTTACAACAGTAGTGCGTAAACTACTGGAGAGGATTATTGAAGAAGGAACTTATGAGTATTTGGAGAAACGTAGTCTGCTACGGAGAGAAAATATGGCATGTTGTCCTATATGGGTCAGATTGAATTATTTGAAAAAGTGTAATTAAAACAAACAGAAGAATCAGGACAGTCGATAAGGGTGCATTAATCTTGGTCAGGCGTTTCATCAGTTCCCCATAGTAGACTCATTCAGAAAGTCAGGAGGCATGGGATCCAGGGAAACCTGGCTGCATTGATTCAGAATTGGCTTCCTGACAGAAGGCAGATGATGTCGTAGACACAGTGAATTCTGGCTGGACGACAAAGGACAGCCGTGTTCCGCACGGAGAGTCGAAACTTCGGTACACTTTACAACTCTATTGCGAGTCTGCAGCGGCAGTGCTGCAAGAAATTGGGCCGAGGAATTAATCGATTTAATCTGATCACACAGCAGCACCTGGATAATTTATGGAATTAGTGCTGACGACATAAACAAACCGCTGAGCGACTGACTGCACTAGAGCGTTTTCTGAACTGACCTGTCATTTACTTGTTACAGGGAAGTTGCTACAATGACTTCAAAACAATCTTTTCGAATGGAACCCTACAAATTAAAACTAGCATTTCACAGTGTTCAGCAGCAGCTCCTGGTGCTTATTAAAAGAACCAGCCTTCCAAAATGCCAATTCCAATTTCCCAAATTAAGTACACACCAATTTATCTTAATGCCAATTTACCTGTGAATCGTAGTTCTATCGTAACGGGTGTAGATACGCTCACATTTCGATCCATTTAACCCTGAATCCACAGGGCCGGTGTGGAATCCATGTCTCCCTCCGAAATCAATAATAAATGAAACATTCAAAACTGCACAAACTAAAAACGCGAAGGCAAAGCAAATACTTGTCTTCCTTCAAAACCATCGCAGGCAATTGGAGAATATACATTCTCTATATACGTCATAATGTTGTGTACCTCTATCAAATCTCCCCTCAGTCTTCTACCTGCTCGGGAATAAAGTGCTAACTTATGTAAACTTTCCTTTTTATTCAAAACATTCAGTCCCGGCAATAGCTGTTCAATATTTTTTTCTGCATTCTTTCAATCTTATTTGCATGTTTCCTGCAGGTAGTTGAGTCCAACCGCACACAATATTCCAAATTGGGCCCCAATAAAGCCTGAAACCACAGCAACGTAACGTCCCAACTCCTGTACTCAGTACTTGGGTCTCGGAAGGCCAATGTGCGAAAAGTTGTTTCTACGACCCTGTCTAACTGTGCCGCAACTTTCATTGAATTATGAACCTGCATTCCCAGATTCGTTTATTCGATCGTACTCCTCTGTGCCCTATTTCTCATTGTGTCAGACCAACCCTGGCTGGTCCTTCCAAAGTGCAAAATCCAACACTTGTTTGCGTTAACTCCGATCGGCTATTTTTCAGCAATTTTTCCAGCTGGGCCAGATCCCGCTTCATGCTCCGGTACTCTTCCTCGCTGTGGCCTACACCCGTAATGTTGGTGTCATCGGCAAATCTACTGATCCAGTTACCGACATTATTATCCAGATCATTGATATAGATGACAAACAACATCAGGCACAGCAACGATCCCTGGGACACTCCACTTATCACAGGTCCCCAATCAGAGAGACAACCATCTATTACCACACTCTAGCTTCCGCAACGTACCCAATGGCTAATCCAATTCACTACCTCATCGTGAAAGCCTAGCGACTGAACCTTCTCGAACATCCTCCCATACGGAACCTTGAGAAATTCCTGGCTGAAGTCCCTGTAGACGGCATCCACTGCCTTGCCTTCCACACCATTCCTGGTAACGACCTCGTAAAGCTTTGTGAGATTGGTTAGACATGACCTACTACGCACTGGCCCATCCTGACTATCTTTAATGTTCCTGTTTGTCCGGATACTTCTTGTCATACCCCATGACCAGGGTAGTCTCAACGCCTCATTTCGTAATTCTTGACGAGTCCTTTCCAAGCAAAACTATCGATATCCTGCTGCGGTCGGCACTCACATTTATGGCCTATTGTTTTTAAGTTCTCCTGCACTATTACCAGACGCATTGAGAGTAATCTGGAAAAGGAAGGCGTCGTAGCTTTAAATAATTAATCGATTGAACATAAATAGTGAGATACTTTACCTAGATAGAGCATAGAACATAGAATATTACAGCACAGTACAGCCCATCGTCTCACGAGGTTCTGATAGCTTTTCAACTAATTTAATTTCAAACTAACACATCTCCCTTCATCTGAATCAGAATCAGAACCAGATTTAATATCATCCGGGTATGTGGTGAAATTTTTTATCTTTACTGTAGCAGTGCAATGAAACAGAGTATAAATAAATTTAGAGATTAAAAAAAAACATGAGTTGCAGGTGGCGGAGGGGAAGTGTCTGTTCCTGAATCATTGAGCGTGAGCTTTCCGGCTTCTGTATCTCCATCCCGATGGTAACACTGTGCAGAGGGCGTGTCCTGTTGGTGGGTAACTTTAATTATGGACGCCACTGTTACAAGAATCACCCCCAGTAATAATGATCAGTGAGGAACAGAGAATCTGCATTTGCCAACAAGTAACTTTTATTATTTCAACTAAACAAGCACGTAGTTTCACACGCCATCTTCACTCCAGGACACTCAATGAACAGTCAATGAAGAGAAAAGTTATTACCGGGGAAAGGAGTCGACTCTGGCCAGAGAGACGAGAGATAGAGACTGGGGAGAAAGAGAGCGGGGACAGAGGCAGGTGAGGTAGCGAGAGATAGAGGAGGGTAGAGAAAGACCATGGGGAAGGACGCCCGGGAAGTCGAGGAATCTGGTGTGTAGAGAGATCGGGAGTTGGTGAAAGATTTTCGATGGGGAGAGAGATCGGAGTCGGGTGTTTGATGTCGGTAGAAATCGGGAGGGGGATAGACAGGAGAGAGATAAAGTGCGAGGTGATGCATTTTGTAGGCTCCAGTAAGAGCGGAATGTCTACATTATTGATACGGCTTTAGGAATTTTGAGATTTGTTTATAAATCCAAAGATCCACGATGGCACTGGCGATACACGCGACGTATTGCCGACAGCTCGCAAAATGTCTAGATGTATTACAGCTGAACCACTGTGGCTGCAATCTGAAACCCCTAGTTTCCCTTTAAGAAACGTACTGTTGAACTGTCTAAATTAATCGGCAGTTTAACGAGCTGCTGAAGGACCAGATGGACTTGACTCTCGGGAATGCAGGTGCAGCACCTTTCAGCGATTAGCGAAGGTCAGCCATTACCATTGCCGGAAAAGAGGTCGGTTCGGAAGACTTCAAGCCAGACTAAATCAACGGGCTATGAAGCATCCTTTACCCGGCATCTTCTTCGCGAAAGGCCAATTACTTGAAAACAAGATGCATTATGTAAGTGCAACATTGCAGCTTCGGAGGGAAATGAGGGGTTGCTGTCTTCTGTGTTTCATGGAGACATGGCTCCGTTCGGTGGAACAGCCGGAAGGATTCTCGATCCACCGTTCGGAGAAGATAAGAAGGTATTGTGATGCTGGTGGGTGGGGGGGATGGTGGATGTTGAACAGCGGTGTTGTTTCATGACGAATTCTTCATGCTCTCCGTATATAGCGGTCTTGCCGCACCCTTGTTCTCCAAATCACAACATCCAATGATTGAGATCTGTCGGTGCTGCTTACCGAGAGGTTCTCCTCATTGATCCGGACGGCACTTCACATACCGTCAGAGCAGATGATTAGCAAGCATACCATGTACTGAGTGCCGCGACCAGCAAACAAGGAACTGCCTACCCTGAGGACTTCCAAATAATTGCGGATTTTCTATGAGGCTTATTTAAAGAATTCTAGGCTTATTAGTCATCAGCACGTCATCCTCAGTACCAGCGGCTCCCGCACACTCGACCACGGTTACAACACGATCAAAAAGCCGAGCATTCCATCCCCAGACCATATTTCGGGCATTCTGGAGTCTGATTTTCTTTCTCCTACCTCTACCCAGGCGGAGGGTGAGGAACAAGACACCAGATGTATCGTCGACAATGTCACGGGAATCGGGGGCCGACTACTGAGTTGTTTCGAGGCGAGGACAGAAACAAAAGTGACCCAGGGCTCATAAGAGAATCTGAATGTCACAATCTTTATAAAGACACCGGAGAACGAGTGTTTCCCACTGATTCATTCAGAGTCCAGAGTGTTCCTTAACCAGAAGCACTGGGTGAACACGCGGTCTGCAAAGTGCTGAGCAGTAGATTCGTGACAATATTTATCACATTTATTCATTATAATTCATCTATAGGTTTTGTTTCATATTTTGCTGGTTTGGTAGTTGTCTATTGCTGTAGTCAGAACTTTATCAGCTTCACTGTTGGTCCAGTGGTTAGGATTCGGCGCTCTCACCGCCGCGGCCCAGGTTCGATTCCCGGTCAGGGAATTAAGATATAGCCTGCTGTAATTTAATGTGTTTATTTTAAATTATTTTGTGTATTAACTTGCTTCCACAACAACCCGATTCCTGTCTATGCTTAACCTGCATCCGCCTGATTCAGCACCATAAAACCACAAAATATATGAGCAGAACATGACATTGAGAAAAATATCGCAGGTGCTGTCTCAATAAAGCTGGAAATAACTGTGCGAGGTCTTACAGACAATAACTTGCAATCGATACAATGTAGATTTGATCTTCTT
The DNA here is from genome assembly GCF_048418815.1 of Hemitrygon akajei. NCBI lineage: Eukaryota > Metazoa > Chordata > Chondrichthyes > Myliobatiformes > Dasyatidae > Hemitrygon > Hemitrygon akajei. Next base: position 3,120,092 of record NW_027331934.1, on the reverse strand, counting down.
CACCCCTCACTGTACCTCAATCCACTCAGAGATGCTGTCTCTCTGTAGAAGAGGGTGACCATACATTTCCCATATTGGACTCTGGTCCTACTCACTCAGTTTGCCGACATCACCTTGACTCATCTGCCCGGGGTCATCACTGCTCAAATCTCAGTGAGCATTGTCAGGTCCGGTCGGGTTTATTGCCGTGTGCACAGGGACGGTGAGGGACAGGTACAATGAAACACTTGCAGCATCATTGCAGGCTCGAAAAGACAGACAGTACGCAGAACATAAATTGTACAATTCTGCATCATGAACAAACGGTAGATATAAATCTTGTGCCAGTTTCAGACTTGGAAATGATTCCTCAGGCAAACTGATGACATAGATTGCCAACTATTATATACACGGGGGAGCATGCAGGCCCAAGAAAGGCCTGTGTATTCCTTTTCTTTAAACAGACAGACAACAGAGAGAAGGGCGAGTCTCTAGTCCTCTTCAGCCAGCCCCGGCATTCAATAAGATCAGGCTGGCCCAGACTTTTTCTCAATCCTCCCCCCTCCCCATACCGCAGTTGCGAGTCAAAAATCGGTCGGTGTCCTCCAGCAAATCTTCTACCGTCTCCCCAGGTGAGAGGAGATAAACTTCTGTCGCCCGCCTTTATTTCGACGCCCTGACAGCGCCCCCAGCTTCGATCAGAAGCATATGGATATGAATGTTATATAATGGGACATTGTTCTGAGTTTTGCTCAGTATTGACGGGACTTTGGGGAGGTAGAAGCAGTCAGAGTCTGTGGGAGGGAACAACTCCTGGGTGAAACCCTTTCCGCAATTGGATAACACATTGGATTGACATCTGCATACACGAATGGGAGCTAGGTAGGTTGCACGTCATTTGACGAGATTGGTTGATGTCGGACCATTAAACCGCGTCACTGACAATTGGCGAGGGTGATTTTGACGGAAGGTCAGCAAACCGATTTGTCTATGGCAATAGGCGGGATCGCTCACTAGACAAGAGAGCAATGGGGAGTCTGTACAGTGAGTGATATGAAACGGCGAAAGCTTTTCGCGTTCGGCGACCGTGCTGCCCACTTCAGCGAATCAGTCATAATCTCAATCTCCCCTCTCCCAGCCGCGGCTGAACAACATTTCTTATTGAATATGGAAATATTTTTCAAAGTTGACAATTCAAGTGTTTTCCGCTAACCGAAATTTCACATGGTGGTCGTGTCTTAACGGAGCACTGAACCAAAGTCCAGGAACAGATTTGTTTAAAAAACAGCTACTCCTTCATGTCATATTACCTATTCGCCCCGACATCTCAGCACCAGTTTACACCTACTCCCCTGCGCCCCAACCTAGCTGTCTTGTAAAGGAAAATCTATAAACGTCCCACTGCACTAAGTTTAGTCCTTTCACTAAACACGAATACTGATAGCTAACCGTTCGCTTCAGCCTGTGAGGAAAGTGTGGGAATAAGGAGCAAAGGAAGATGTGGAGAGAGAGAGAGAGAGAGAGAGAGAGAGAGAGAGAGAGAGAGAGAGAGAGAGAGAGAGAGAGAGAGAGAGAGAGAGCATGCGCGTTCGTGTGCGTGTATGCGTTTGATGGAGAGATATAGAAAGAGCGGGACATGGAAGTGAGGCAGGAGAGACAGTCACATCGTAGACAGGACAAGAGAGATCAACAGGGGAATTTGAAAAGCAGCTAGAGAAAGAAAGTTACGGCAATTTACCAATTTCATGTTCACTTTCAGCCATTTTTTTCCTCGCAGTGTTTTCTTGACCACCAGAGTAACTCACCTCACCGACAAAGCGAAGTGGATCTTTCCGCCCCTTCGTTTGAACTCGAACGCTGCAGGGCACGTAAGTATTATCACCATTTGGACTGAGGAGGAGAAATGGTTCATGTGTTTACAGACTGCCCTTCAACAGAGGGATGAACAGACGGCGCACGTTATACATATTGACGCCGTTCTCCCAGTTTCTTCAATTATAAAGGCAATTAACATTAAATTAGCGCCATTAATTCTTAGAATTCCTATGTTAATTCTGATTTGGATGCAAGGATTCTGCTCCGAGCGATAAATTGTCCTCTGTCTAACTTAAGGAAGTACGTTGGTGAACGAAGCGAGGCACTCAGCATCCGTACAGTTGTAGAACACACCGGCATCAATCGTCCTGTTTCTACTCATAATATATTGTTAGACATTCGGTTGCAAAATAAAAATATCGTAGCTAAATAAACTGTATTGGCATCTCGATTTGGCTGGTTTCCACCCGTCCCCACCCATCAGCAAGTACATTTTTCACTGCGCTTGTGTGTACACATAGATGTGCACATAAATATAAATTTGAGTTCACATTGAAGTAATCACCAATTGCGTATGATGCATGATCCCCTCGGTTAGATCCCTCACCAGATACAGATGAATTGAGTCACTGTAAGTTATTTTCGCGCAGTAGAAACTCAAGACGTTGACCAGCATATGCGTGTGTGGGGGCTGTGTGGTGGAAGAAATTTTCAGCGTTTTGCGTTGAAATACTCAATCAGGACCTCATCATCTGCTATATATTCTCAGCTAAAAATGCTGTGAGCATGGAACTGACAGAAATATGGGATGTCAACTCCACAAATTCTCGTATCTCCCCAGCCGAGGGAACAGGATTTATTGAGGAAATTGAGACCGGCTCCAGATTTGTTTTAGATACGCTACCAGAACTCAGTACATCGAAATCCATGTCGTTAATGAAAATCGAATCGGGGAAGTACCGCGTTGAACAGAGAATCAGAATCAGGTTTATTATCTCTGGCATGTGACGGGAAATGTGTTAACTTAGCAGCAGCAGTTCAATGAAATATATAATCTAGCAGAGAGAGAGAAAATAATAATAATAATAATAATAATAATAATAATAATAATTATTATTATTATTATTATTATTATTATTATTATAAATGAACAAGTAAATCAATTACGTATTTTGAATAGATTATGAAAAATGTGCAAAAACAGAAATACTGTATATTGAAGAAGTGAGGCAGTGCTCAAAGCTTCAAAGTCTATTCGGGATTCTGATGGCAGAGGGGAAGATGCTGTTCCTGAACCGCTGACTGTTATGACTAAGGTCATAACCTTAGACACCCAAGTTCCAACCTAATATCCGCTGCCATCTGTGTCGACATTGTTCTTTTGCAGATTGGAAGAATTTTCATCGGCAGTGTCATGACGGTCTATTATCGTCCCTCATTAATGAGCTGCCTTTACTGTGTGAGGCTGATGACGTGACGTAGCCGGACAGCGGGTTGCAATGAGAATATTTAGGCTGCAATTGGTTCGTTCAGTGAGGGCGCAAACTGCACAAAAGAGTCTATTGCAGGAACGTGTCAGGTCGTGTACTTCGTTGGGATTAGTATTAAATAAAGGACGATCGGTTGCGGTGAGACTGTCAAAGGAAACTGTTCACGAAACCGAGGTGGCAAGCCGATGGGTGGATTAGGTATTTTGCAAGGCAACTGCAGATTTTAGGTTATTTCAACTCGATTGGAAATTAGAAATAGAGAAAGCATTGTAATATATTTGTATGGGAAATGCTTAGCAGTACATAACACCTGCATTAGGTTTAGAATTGTGCAGAATTATATGGAAAACCCCAGTCCCGACTTTGCTTTAAGGAAAGAATGTCATCTCACTTCCTGAATTCAAATAAATTTCTATTCGACAAAACCGCTTGTTGAAGCTGATTTGTGATTTAATATTTTTTCTTCGCGAAAACTGATCAAACTTGAGGTAAGGAGGGAGAGAATCACACTCGTTTTCAATTGCTGGGAGCTTTCGGACTATTCCCGTGGTGTTCAGTATTCAGGCTTTCCGGAGATTTACAGAAACATTGTCGGGTTCGCCCGAATATTTAATGATATTGTGCAGTGACTCTGGGATGAAACCAGCTGTGGATATTACTAATCAGACAATGCACACACTGTTCATTTGCCATAGTCTCTCAATCTCGCATATTGCCGGTGTTTTCACTTGTTGATTTCTGTATGTTTGATGAGTTTGGAATTGCTATAGCTATTAAGTAAATTGTTATTGAATGTTTATCTTGTAATTGGACGGAAATTGTGTATTGCTCTATCTCCAATAAAAAAAAAATCAGTGGTAAAATAATTGCAGAGCCCCGACTCTGAAACCAGATCAGGATTGATTTATAGTGATGTGTGGCATGTTTCCTCAGCTTGCACCTTCAAGCAAGATTTTGGTGAATGGTGCGTGCCGCTTGATTCTGTCTGTGTAAGTAACCAGATTGAAGTAAACTGTCGGGGGATTCTGGAATGTGTTGGATAGTTTCTGGTTTCTCTGGACAGTTTCTACTTTTGTCGTATAGAATGTGTTACTCTTTTATAGTGTATCTTTGGCAGTTTATGTGTTAACCACCTGGTCCTGCATTGTCACAAGGAACAACTCTCTCTGGGAAGAGGTTTCCAACTTTGAGCCAGGCGTCGGACTCTTGTCGACACCGACTCTGCTGAGATCGAGGGGATGTCATCCTTGGAAGTTCATGCTCAACCACTGCTTAACCCTTTCTTCCACAGTGATGATATCTTCATATCTCTGGGGGGAACTTCCATTCCAGTTTAGTGGTCTGTACTTCTTACCAGAATAGAACATACCCAATCGAGTGTTGAAACCTGTTTTCGTTGATACTCTATATCCCTGGACGGTTTACTGTGAGCGGGACAGAGGGTATGGATCTCGCCCGACACCCAGTCTGAGTGTGTGCCGCTCTCACAACATCTTCTTCGCTCCTCTCCACACAGTGAGCTCACCTTGTCCGCGTCCCGCTTTCACCCCAACGCTCCCCATCCTCTCACTCCTCAGCACCCCCTCCTTCCTCAGTCTCACTACTCCAGTTTCTCTTACTCGCCGCTCTATTTCCTCTTTTTCGCATCCGGGGTCATCGCCATCCTCTTGTTCCGATAGGTGTCCCAGACGGAGCTTAGGACAACCTGGAGCCAGGCCGGACTTGGAGATCTGGTAGAGTCCGGGAGGAAGAGTCTCCTCTCCGAATGAGGATCTGGCCCGGGCCGTGGTCGCCTATACTCTGGAGCACCTTTCTCCCCCACAACCTCTGCGCTCCCTTCTACCTTCATTAGCGAGACATGGCGGAGCCTGGCCTCCGGTCCCGGTGCGCTAAACACTCCAAACTCCTGTGTGGCCTTTCGGACCTACCGCAGCCTTCAGTCCAAAGAGCTCAGTGATAGAGTTCTGAGGTTCCTGAGGAGGGGAGGGAAAGTTGGAGATTTACCTTACCTTCGTGGGGCTGATCCCTGCGCCCACCGGTGGCAGGGATGGTGGGAGCACCGGATTTCCGGCACTGGTGTTGTGAGCGGTGCTCGTGGACTCGGCGATTCGGTGGTCTTGAGTTAAAAGGAAGTGTGGATGAGAGCGCTGTAATGCGGGTTTGGACCGCTAGGAGTAGCTTCAAGATGGAGAGAGGGTGATCGCTGTGTGGTTTTAATTTAGCTCAATAGAAGGCATTAACTATTCATGAAATAATACAAACCGAAGACATTTGAAAATATATAATAAATGTAATACTTCAGTGTGATTCATTTCGTTCCAGCAGCCTTCTTTCGTAAACGGGGGACTCACACCAACCCCAAAGGCCGGTAACAGCACTCAAAGTAATCCCACCACGCCATTACATAATCGCAGCCCCCTGACAGCCCCAAAACTTATTGACAGAGTAAGTGGATTTATGGTCTTATCAGGTTGCAAACCCAGAGCTAAAATCAGGAACGGATGTACTCTGGGAAATACACAACGGAAAGGTGGAAGTATTTAAGGCAGAACTTGCATGGGATTCTGGATAGGTTTGTCCCATTGAGGCAGGGAAAGGATGGTCGGGTGAAGGAACCATGGTTGACAAGAGATGTGGAACATCTCATCAAAAGGGAGAAAGAAGCTGACTTAAGTTTCAGGGAGCAAGGAACAGACAGGGGTCGAGTTACAAGATAGCGAGGGACGAACTGAAGAATGGAATCAGGAGAGACAGAAACGGCCTCAGACGGGCAGAGCAAATGCCATTATGGAAACGCTCCAAAATATTCTCGATATATTTGATGACTACAGTGAGGGTAGGACAGGTCAGGGCTAGAAGATGAAACATGCGCCTAGAATCGGGGAGGCAGGGCAGGTCGTTAATGAAGAATCTACTTTAGTATTCGCCAGTGAGAGAGATCGTGACGTTTGTGAGGACAGCGATAAACGGGATGAGGTGTCGAGGTTAAGAGAGAGGATATGTCGGAACGTCTGGAAAACATCAGGATATTTAAGTCCTTTTGGGTGGTTGGGATATACCCCAGGTTACTGCGCGAAGCGAGGGAAGAGACTGCAGCTACCTCGGAGATGTTCTTTGCATTATAAGCAGCTAGACAAGTAGTGCCAGAGGATTAGAGCATGAAAAATATTATTAATTTGTTCAAGAAAGCGATTAAGGACAATTGTAGAAATCATAGTCCAGTCAGTCTTACTTCGATGGCGGGCAAATTATTGGAAAAGATTCTTAGAGACATGATTCATGAGAATGGGGAAGCATAACCTGATTTGGGAAAGTCAGTATGGCTTTGTGAGGGGCAAGGCGTGTCTCACGAGCCGGGTTGAATTGATAAAGGTAGGAAAGTTAATCCTGTATAAATGGATTTTAATAAGGCATTTAACACGGTTCACCATGATAGGATGTTTCAGAAGGCTTGGTATCTAGTGAAAGTTGGCTGGTGGATTCTGAATTGGCAGAGCAGAGGATACGCATATGTGCAGGAAAGGAATGGAGGGTTATGGGCTGAGTGTGGGCCAGCGGGACTAGGTGACAGTAAGCGTTTGGCACGGACCAGAAGGGCCGAGATGGCATGTTTCCATGCTGTAATTGTTATATAGTTATATGATAATATGTAGAGAGAATGTTTTCCCTGGAGGATGTTGACCAGTGGTGCTCTGCAGTGATTTGTTCTTGGATCCCCTGCTTTTAGTGTTTTGTATTAATTACTTGTTTGAGCATGTGGAGGGGTGGAGTTAGTAAGTTTGAAGATGATATGGAGGCTGATAGAGTTGTGGATAGTGTAGGGATTGTCGGAGACACGACATTGACAGGATGCAGAACAAGGCTGAGAAGTGGAGTTTCAAATGTGCAAAGTGATTCAATTTGGAAGGACGAATTTGAAGGCAGAATACAGGGTTAATGACGGGATTGTTAGCAGTGCGGTTTAACAGAAGGATGATAGGGTCCACATCCATAGATCCCTGAAAGTCTCTTCAGATAGGGAGCTTCAGAAGGTAAATTGGGTGCCGGGCTCATGAATCAGGGGCTTGAATTCAAGAGCAACGAGGTAATGTAACTTGAAAAATCCTGGTTAGACCGCCATTGAAATATTGTGCTCAGTTCTGAGCGGCTCATTGCAGGAAGGGTGTGGAAACTATCGACAGGGTGCAGTGTAGGTTTACCAGGATTCCGCCTCGATTAGACAGAGTGTACTACTTTGAGCGAGCGAGGGTGTTTTCTGGGGGGAAAGAGGTGTAGACAGTGTGGCTTTGTGAGGGGCAGATCATGTCTCACAGGCCTGGCTGAATTCTGAGACGATATGACGAAACACATTGATAAACGTAGAGAAGCTGATCTTTTATAATTGATTTTAATAAAGCATTCGATGACGTGATGGGCTTTTTCTGTAGGCATGGTATCCAGGGAAATTTGGCTGGTGGATTCAGAATTGGCGTTTGTCCATAGAAAGCAGAGAAAAAGTATGCATACGACCAGTGGTATTCTGGGCTAAACCGTTTTTAGTGTCTTTTTATAAATGATTTGGTTGAGGATGTGCAAGGGTGGAATTAGTCATTTAAAAATGATATGGGGATGGGTAGAGCCGTGGATAGTGCAGATGATTGTCGGAGGTTACAACAGGACATTGACAGGATGCAGAAAAGGACTGAGAAGTGGCAGATGGAGTTATCCTCAGAAACGTGTGAAGTGATTTTCTTTGGAAGGGCAAATTTGACGGCGCTTCTTCCCTCCACCAGCCAGCAGGTTACCGTTGGGAAAGGTGGAGCACCCACTTAGCAGAAACCCACCACCATCACCACCCCGCCCACCCCCGGGATCAGAGTTATTTGAAGCCATGGGGGCAGGTAGAGTATGATCGTATGAGCAGCCGGTGCATGTCACAAGTACTGCTTCTCCGACCACTGACGCCAGGCAGGCAATTGCTGAAGAGTATTGTTAATGTCTTGGGTCACCCGGTTTGTAAAGATACTGCCCAGAAGGCGGTTATGGCAAACAATGATTGTAGAATTTCCATGTAGTCATGGAAAGATCCTGATCACCCACGTCATGCGACTCGGCACATACCGAACTAACAAACAAATATAAACTGAGACCTTCTGCATGTAATGACTGAGATGGAGCATAATTTGCAGGTGCATTTTAAATCAGTATGTGTGTTGTCCAACTAGTGGAGGACCCTTACTGCATCTGATATTGGGTAATGAGTCCGACCAGTTGAATGAACAGTGAACGCAACATCTTTAGTTTCAAGCAACACACACAGAATGTTGGTGGAACACAGCAGGCCAGGCAGCATCTATAAAGAGAAGCACTGTCGACGTTTCGGGCCGCGATCCTTCGTCAGAACTGAATATAGCTGCAGATGAGAGACATTGCTTGTGTTGATAACCAGAAGCTTTTTCCCAGGGTTGAAATGGCTAACACAATGGGGTATCTTATTAAAGTGATTGGAAGTAGATACACAGGTGACGTCAGAGGTAGATTTTTCACACAGAAGATGATGGGTGGCTGGTAAGCACGACCAGCAACGGTGGTAGAGGCGGATACAATAGAGTATTTTAATAAACTCTGAGATAGTTACATGGAACTTAGAAAAATAGAGGGCTATGCGTCAGGGAAATTCTAGGTAGTCCCTGGACTATGTTTCATAGTTGGCACAACACTGTAGGCCGAAAGGCCTGTAATGTGCCGTAGATTGTTATGATTCTTTAAAGATAAGCATAGAGCTCGCGGAAAACAGGGCAAATTACAAAAGCATTAGGCAGGAACTCGTGAGCGTTCACTTGGTGCGGCCGCTTTTGGGTAAGTTCACATTCGGGGTTTGCAGTCTAACTACTCAGAGTGCAGGGCAGGTATGTTCCAGTCAGAACTAAAGGCAGGGAGGACAAGGAAAGACAACCGTGAATATGGAGGGAGGTGAAGAATGTAGTCCGGAATAAGAATGAAAAATAGGTAAAGCTTAAGAAGTTAGAATCAAACAGAGACTTGAAGGATTAATACGAAGCCAGAAAAGAACTCAACGGGAATTAGGAAAGCCAGGACAGTCCATACAAAGTCCTTGACAAGTATAATTCAAGACAATCTCAACCGAGGCTTCATTTTATTTATTCGAAACTATCTGTCCATCCTCTACTACACTCCAGTAGAGAGGGATCTGGGGTAATTAGGAAGTCTATCCGTATTGCCTAAAGGCAGGGACTTGATTGAATTTGATGTTAATTGGATAACTGAGTTGTGCACTTGCTTGGAACACACAACATCAAGCGGGATCTTGACAGGAATCTGGAGAATATGTTTGCTCCTGTCGGGGGGGGGGGGGTGGTGAAACAGTTTTTAGTTTTCAATGTGATGAATTCCACAGAGCACAGATCATTGACAGGAAAGGTTTCTGCAGACAGACGCAGTGTTGGGCCGCTGAGATGAGCTTATAGAATGACGGAACAGGATTGAGAGGCCGAATGTCCTAAAGCTAATCTAATATGGCAGAACCAACTTCCCACAAAAAGGAGACGCAGCGAATTTAATGTTCGGAGTTTTCGCATCACTGACTGATGAGAAACGGCTGACGTGTCTATAAAATAAAGGCGATGTCACGCAAATTCAATGTAATTTCATGATTGATGCTCTGACATGGTAACTTGTTCTTGCTGTAGACTTTGACCGGTAGCTGCCCCTGGAAGATGGTAATCTCGTACAGTTGCTTCCCAATTGACCAATTGCCCCAATGATCCAACTACGGACAACGGTTGAAAACGACTTCATGAAAAGGCTGAACCTGAGACCACGGCATCTCCGGGCAGCTGGTGCACAGGTAGATCTGGAGAAAGGAAGTGTGCAGTGTTCAATGCAAAATGTTATCCCAAATGCGTGACTTCTCGCCAGAGTCCAGAGCGCCCTTTCTTCTGCTATCTAAATGCATAGCTACAGCTAGTGCTGTGGTTTATAGTCTGGCAATAAACAGATCCCAAGGTGAACAATGAATCAGACTGGACCAGCTAAACCGAACTCGGATGCGAGATCTGATTCCACTCTGGAGCAGATTAAATTTTAGAGAGCAAGGTAACCATTGCCACCGTGTACTGAAGTAGTAATTTTGGCTCGATCCAAATGTTAGGAAAACATTCAATCAAAATGAGTCTTTGTGTGGTTTACCACAAGCGTTGTGGAACAGGGTGTGGCGTTACATGCTGAATAGACTGAAGTTCAGGTTGATGAGCGTGTTATCAACAGAACATTGCTCAGGGTCAATTCACTTACTGTGAGGGACATAAAATTCAGATTCTTGGATTCTCTGAAACCAGACTCAGGATTGCAGCACCAGGTAAGAACAGAGACTGTACTGATCTGTGTTATGGTGCAGACCGTAACACATTCAAATACCCACTTGTCACGGCAGTATTTCTAGTATTGCAACCATATCAATATTATCGTTGAAATTCCGCGGCTTTACGGATCTGTGTGCTTTATTATTCTATATGTGGGATTTTTTTAGGCAAGGCGTGGTAAATCTGCCAGCGATATTTATATTAATAAATATTATAGTAATTCTCACAGACTGTAATTAAAAATAGCAAATTCTACACTCACTGGGCACTTTACTATGTACGTCCTGTACCTAATAATGTGGCCACTGAGTGCATGTCTGGGGGCTTCTGCTGCTGTTCCCCGTCCACTTCAATGTTGACCACTGCGCTACCGTCCGCTTCAATGCTGACCACTGTGCTACCCTCCGCTTCAGTGCTGACCACTGTATTACCGTCCGCTTCAATGCTGACCACTGCACTACCGTCCGCTTCAATGTTGACCACTGTGCTACCGTCCGCTTCAATGCTGACCACTGCACTACCGTCCGCTTCAATGTTGACCACTGCACTACCGTCCGCTTCAATGCTCACCACTGTGCTACCGTCCGCTTCAATGCTGACCACTGGCTACCGTAGGCTTCAATGCTCACCACTGGCTACCGTCCGCTTCAATGCTGACGACTACACTGCCGTCCGCTTCAGTGCTGACCACTACGCTACCGTCCGCTTCAATGCTGACCACTGCGCTACCGTCCGCTTCAGTGCTGACCACTACGCTACCGTCCGCTTCAATGCTGACCACTGCGCTACCGTCCGCTTCAATGCTGACCACTGACTACCGTCCGCTTCAATGCTGACCACTGCGCTACCGTCCGCTTCAATGCTGACCACTGACTACCGTCCGCTTCAATGCTGACGACTGGCTATCGCCCGCTTCAATGCTGACCACTACGCTACCGTCCGCTTCAATGCTGACCACTGACTACCGTCCGCTTCAATGCTGACCACTGACTACCGTCCGCTTCAATGCTGACCACTGACTACCGTCCGCTTCAATGTTGATCACGACACTACCGTCCGCTTCAATACTGACCACTGGACTACCGTCCGCTTCAGTGCTGATCACTGCGCTACCGTAGGCTTCAATGCTGACCACTGGCTACCGTCCGCTTCAATGCTGACCACTGGCTATAGTCCGCTTCAATGCTGATCACTGCGCTACCGTCCGCTTCAATACTGACCACTGGACTACCGTCCGCTTCAGTGCTGATCACTGCGCTACCGTCCGCTTCAATACTGAACACTGGCTACCGTCCGCTTCAATGCTGACCACTGCGTTACCGTCCGCTTCAATGCTGACCACTGCACTACCGTCCGCTTCAATGCTGACCACTGGCTACCGTCCGCTTCAATGCTGACCACTGGATACCGTCCGCTTCAATGCTGACCACTGGCTATAGTCCGCTTCAATGCTGACCACTGGCTACCGTCCGCTTCAATGTTGACCACTACTCTACCGTCCGCTTCAATGCTGACCACTGGCTACCGTCCGCTTCAATACTGAACACTGGCTACCGTCCGCTTCAATACTGATCACTACGCTACCGTCCGCTTCAGTGCTGACCACTGGACTACAGTCCGCTTCAGTGCTGACCACTACGCTACCGTCCGCTTCAATGCTGACCACTGGACTACAGTCCGCTTCAATACTGATCACTGCACTACCGAGCCGGCACGTTTATCAACATCAGCTTGTTTCCCCGATTTAGTAGAATTAGAGGCAGCACGATATCTTCAGATACTGGATGAATGTGTGCATTTGACTGCATTTTCTGGTATTAGGTCAAGACAGGGAGTTGATTGCATTCGCTGTTATTTAGAAGAAGGAGAGGAGGTTTTGTCCGCTGCTGTTTAAATCACGCCGATTCTTGGCGGGAGAACATGTCTGCTGCTGTAGGAGGCGCTAAAACAGGTGAAAGTACATGAGGTTATTTTAATGAGGTGGAACTGCTGTGTCTTTGGAATTGTCTTCCCCGAAGGAAAAGAGAAGCAGAGGTTTTTTGCAACACACAGATTCTAGAAAGGCAAGGGAGTGAAGTGATTAAGCGGTCGCAGGGACGTGTCACTGAGATCACAGTCTGACCTGAAAGATCACAGATTATTTACGAGGGGGAGATAGTGTGTGCCTGGAATTCCCTTACTCAAAAGAGAAGCCGATTTTTTTTGATCATGTTTAATTCCGCAGAACACAGATTCTGGACAGGCAAGGGAGTGAATTGTTGTAGACGGTCGCAGGGATGTGTCACTGGGATCACTGTCCGTCTGTGATCATACAGAATGGCGGAAAAGGACTGTAAGAGAGAGAGGCGAATGTCCTGTTACTAATTCAACATACCAGCAGCACACTCCGACATGAAGAGCCCCCCTTGTGAATTGAATGCGTTCTTTCCCATGGTTTTTTGATGATGAACGGTGCACGCTTTTGGAAAATAAGGACGATGCCGGTTGATGTCTGTGTGAAGTAAATGGGATGCCAGGCAAATTCGCCAGTGGAAATGCTGATGATTTCACATGTTTGCTGCTGTGACATTGCATCGTGTTTCCAGTAAGTTAGCGATAAACTGAAGGAGAAGGGCGTCCTTATCTTGTTGTCAACTTCGACAGGTTGCTGTCTCTGGGAGATGGTTATCTCGGCACAGTTCCTCTCCAATCGGCCCATTACTGTAATGGTCTGAGTGCGGACCTGTAAAAATGGGTCTTTATAAACAGGCTGACCTTGAAGTCAGCTCCAGGCAGCTGGGGTACAGTTTAATCCGGAGAAAGGGAATGCCCAGTTGACATAAAAAAAACACCAAATGTATAACGTTTCACCCGAGTTCACAGAGCCCTTCCTTCTGCTGCCTCTGTGCAATAAACCCACAGCGATTTTTGCCCTGAGCTGTCGCTGGAAGTTTATAATCTGACAATAAACTGGTCCCAAGGTGAAAATTAAATCAAAACGACGACACCAACTGAACTGTGCCAGGATTCGGTTTGTGATTCCTCTCTGGAGCGGATCAAATTTTCTGGAGAAAGATCATCATTGCATCGCACACTGACGTATTAATTTTGTCTTGGACCACTTGTGAGAGAGACCTGTTCAGGGAAAATGAGTCTTTGTGTGGTTTAACCTAAGTGTTGAGGAACAGGGTGTGGCGTTACATGCTGAATAGACTGAAGTGCGGGTTTATGAGCGTGTCATCAACTGATTTTATCCTCGGGTACTGGATAAATGGGGGCATTTGACTGCATTCACCGGTATTAGATAAAGACAGGAAGTTGATTGCATTCGCTGTTATTCAGAAGAAGGAGAGCAGATTTTATCCACTGGTGATTTGATCAATTAATTGAGTCATTGCCCGTGACAGTGAACATCACGCGGTGTCTTGTCAGGAATGGGGAGAGCATGTTTACTGTTGTAGGGAGACGAGATTATTTTTATGAGGCGGAGCTAGTGTGTCTTCGGAATTCTCTTCCTCAAAGGGAAAGAGGAGCGGCAGGGGCACAGATAAATCTGGAGAAAGGGAAAGCAATACTCCAAATATTTCCTCAGAGTTCACAGCGCCCTTTCCTCTGTTATCTCTGAGCAATAAACCCGCAGCGATCTTTGCCCTGAGTTGTCGCTGCAGTTTACAATCTGATAATAAACTGGTGCCAAGGCGAACTATAAATCAAAGCGACGACACCAACAGATGCGAACCTGGATACGGAGCAGACGAAAATTTCGAGAGAAACATAATCACTGCATGCGTACTGAAGTATTAATTCTGGCTCGATGCACATGTTCGGAAAACATTCAACCAAAATTAGTCTTTGTGTGGTTTAACACAAGCGTTGTGGATCAAGTTGCGGCGTTACCTGCTGAATAGACCGAAGTTCAGGTTTATGAGCGTGTTATCAACTGGACATTGCTCAGGGTGCGTTCACTTACTGTTAGGGACATTACGTTCCGATGCTCGGATTCGCTGGAACCAGACTCAGGAGTCCAGTACCAGGTAAGAACAGAGACCGCAAGGGGAAATGTTGTGGTGGTCTATACCCCACTTGTCACAATGGTATTTCCAGAGTTTTTACCAGTTCAATATTGTCCAGAAGATTGCCTGGATTTACGGATATGTGTTTTGTTTTTTGATTCTGTGTATTTTTGTGTGCAAAGACGGGAGTGAAATTTAAAATTTAAAAAAAATGCTGTAGTAAACCTCACTGGAAGTTGATAAAAGTCTGGACGTCTACACTCAGTGGGCACTTCTTATCCACCTCTGTACATAATAATGTGGCCATTGAGTGTATGTTCGGTTTTACTGCGGCTGAACCCCGTCCAAATCCAATGCTCGGCGTTCGGTGACACTCTTCCGGACCATCGCTTTTGGAGCGCATGGTTACTTAAGTTACTGTCGCCTTCCTGTCGGATTTAATCCGTCTGGCCAATCTCCTTGATCTCTCCCATTGACAAGGCGTTTTCACCCCCAGAACTGCTGCTCACTGGATTTTCTTTCGTTTTGTTTACGCACCATTCGCTGTAAACGGAGTCTACTGTGCGTGAAAGTCCCAGGAGATGATAAGTGTCCGTATTGCTCACGCCACCCTGTCTGGCACCAGCGACCATTCCACGGTCAAGGTCACACATTTATTCCAGATTCGCATGTATGGCCTGAATAACAACTGAACCCCTTGACCATGTCTGCATGGTTTTATGCTTTGAATTGCTGCCACGCGATTAACAGATTCCCATTAATGAGCTGGTGTACAGTTTTACCTGATAAAACGGCCATCTAGTGCATTTACCATTTAGATGGGCCCACACCTATCTCCAATATGAACATGGGTGAGATTTTGTGCTGATTTCTGCGATTTTCCTGTTTCCAGCATCAGGTTGGAAGGCAGTGAACGCAACATTTATAAGTTTGGGGAAACCTAGAGAGAGAGAGAAAGAGAGAGAGAGAGAGAGAGAGACTGCGACTATGCCCTGTGAGCTGCGCCGATGTGCGGCTGCGCTGAAAATAAAACGCTTCCGTCACGGAGACTTTGCTGCAGTGCAGTTGGACTTCAACGCAGATGGAAAAAGGTTCATGAAACATGGGAGTTTTTCTTTGTTGTACTGTATTTTATCTTATCCATCCAGTAATAGATAAAGTCAAAAGCATGCTTTTTTTGTCAGTCCGTTCTAAATATTAATAGATGCGCATTACAAAAAAGAACATTTCCGAGATGCCGCGCTTTTTTCAGGCCGTGTGGAAATTTCCTGCTCAGATCAATGATGGATCCACGCAGATGCAAAAATAGTAATTAGTGGGAACATCGGAGACCTGACCATTTTAGATTTTAGGCATTTTATTAGCGGTTGAATGTGGCACATTATTCTGCTTCATTATGATACATTATTTTGGTCCTGTTTTAAAATACTGGCTAGCTTGTATTCATATTTCACCGTTTCTCTGCTTATTTCTGTTTTAATTGCCTTCTTTTGAATGTTAAAAGCTCCCCGATTCTCTGTCTTCAACTATTTTTGCTCTCTAGGATGACATCTTAAATCAGTATGTAGATAGCAGGAGCTGGGTAATTAAGCTAGCTAGGTACCCGACCATTTGGTGGGTGAACGGTTAGGGCAGAACTCCTTAAGTTTAAGAGAACTATAGAGAAGGGAGGTGTAGACTTTGCGGGAAGGTAATGAATTGGATCAGGGTAAATTACGAGTCCATAAGGAGGGAATCAGGGAGAGTTAATGGGAAACAACTGTTTCTGGCAAGTCCACATCTGACATGTAGAGGGCGTTTGTAGTCCATCTGCACGGAGTATAGGACGGGTACATTCCTATACAAAGAAATGACGAGATTGGCAGCGTAAGAGAACCTTAAGTAATGTGGAGAGAAGTGATGAATTTAGTCAAGCAGGAAAAGGAAAAGTATGTAAAGCTCAGGCAGGTCGAATCAAACAGAGCCCCCGAGAATGGGTGTGTGGTCCTTAATGAGTAACTTACATCAGTATTTACCAAGGAGAAAGACATGGAGGATAGGGAGACCAGTTCCGAGAGTACTAGTATGCTCGGGCATTCTGAAATAAAGGAGGAGGCAGTGTTGGGTCTCTTAAAGTGCATTCAGGCGTATAGGTCTTCAGGACCTGATGGGATACACCCCAAGTTACAGGGAGATGCAAGTGAAGAGATTGCTGGGGTCTTGACTAATATCCTTGGGTCCTACCTAGGCACAAGCAAACTCCCGGTAAACTGGTGAGTACCTCATGTTGATCCATCATTCAAGAAGGGAGCCAGGGAATAATCCTTATGAGCATTGAAACTGCCGAGATACAGTCGGCAATGAACCAAGTGCTGATAAATGGGACCAGTGTAGTCAGAGAGTGGATGGCCCGAACAGTTATGGCCGGTCAAAGGTGACCGAACCATCCGAACATTCTAAATGAACGATAGGGACACCACAAGGCATTGATTTAAAAACTCCACACCCCACTCCAAAGTGAAATAAATTAGACTGCACCCCTTCACACCACTGCGAATATTTGTTTCTGTCAAGGAAACATACAAATTGGTCAATTCTGTTAAACAACTGGTAACTGGTGAAGATGCTGTGTCTTCTGCCATTAACGTTGCTTCTTTACTGCAAAACTAACCGTCTTACTGTATCAGGATCCGTGATTAGATCAGACCCCGAACACTGTGCTTTCATCCCTGCACATTGTAACTTGAACATCTCACTAAAGGTCTAATGGAGACACAACCCCTGCTCTCAACACATGCGACCACATCTCCCCTGCTTCTGACATTTCAAATACCCTCAGAACGGTTTCCTAATTCAGTCTGAAGGTTATGGTACATTCAGCTCGTTTTCAAACCTGACAAATCATGTCTTCCCTCAGCCAGTTCCACCTGTCTGTGTCCTCTTTCCTCCACCTCTAGGGAAGCCTCATTTCTATAAGACCATAAGACCTCACGCCAATCAAGCACTGATTTATCCATGAAAGAATGTTTCCTGTAATACCATGGGCTCGTAGCTTGGTAAGCAGCCTCAAGTGTGGCACCTCGTCACAGGCCTTTCCAAAAGTCAAGTACACACATCACCTTTGTATATCCGGCTTGATATTTCTTCAAAGAATTCCAACAGATTTGTCAGACAGGGTTTCCCTTGAGGAAACCATGCTGACTCCGGCCTATTTTATCATTTGTCTCCAAGTACCATGAGACCTCATCCTTAATAATTGACTCCATCGTCCCAATCACTGAGGTCAGGCTGACTGGCCTATAGTCACCTTACTTCCGCCTCTTCCCCAACTTGAAAACTGGAGTGACATTTGTAATGTTACAGTCTTCCGGAATCATTCCTGAATCTTGTGACTTTTGAAAGGTCTTTTATGCCTCCAAAATCTCTTCAGCCTCCATTTTCTGAACTGTGAGGTATGCACCATCTGATCCGAGTATTGTATCTACCTTCAGACCTTTCAGTTTCCCAAAAGCCTTCTGTCTAGTTCCGCGAATTCATGACAGCGACACCTGGAACTTCCACCACACTGCTGGTGTCTTCCACAGTGAAGAGAGACGCAAAATACTTATTAAGTTCTCCCACCGTTTTGTTGTTCCCCATTGCAACCCCTCCAGCATCGTTTTCCAGCGATCCGATATCCACTCTCACCTCCACTTCACACTTCATATATCTGAAGAAGCTTTTGGTATCCTCTTTAATATTATTGTCAAGCTAACTTTCATATTTCATCTTTACCTCCTTAATGTCTTTTTTCAATTGCCTTCTGTTGGTTCTAAAAAACCCAGTCCTCTAACTGTTTGCTCTGTTGCATGCGCTGTCTTTGTCTTTTATGTTGAGTTTGACTTCTCTTGTCAGACACGTTTGTATTATCTTTACTTTAGAATATTAGCACCTCTCACACAAACTCTTCTCCCTCCTGCCGTCTGGGAAAAGGCACCGAAGCATTCAGGCTGTCACACCCAGACTATGTAACAGTTTCTTCTCCCAGGCCATCAGACTCCTCAATACCCAGAGTCTGGACTGACACCAGCTTACTGCCCTCTACTGTGCCTATTGTCTTATTTATTATTTATTGTAAAGTTTGCATTGTTTTGTCCTCTTCATGCTGTCCTGGGTAGGACTGTAGTCTCGTGTAGTTTTCTTTTCTGTGTTGCTTTTTTACGTAGTTCAGTCTAGTTTTTGTACTGTTGCATATAACACCATTGTCCTAAAAAAAGTTGTCTCGTTTTTACCGTGTACTGTGAAATGACAATAAAAAGTGACTTGACTTGACTTGACTTGACTTGATTTCTCCATCTTTGGGATGTATATATCCTGTGCCTTTCGAATTGCTTACGGAAATTCCAGACATTGCTGCTCCTCCGTTATCCCTGCCGTGTTCTGTTCCAATCCATTCAGGCCAACTCCTCTCTCATGCTTCTGTAATTCCCTTTACTCCATCGTAACACTGATACATCAGACTTGAGCCTCTCCTTCTCATATTTCAGTGTGAATTCAATCATATTATGATCACTTTCTCCTCAGGGGTCTTTTTCATGAATCTCTCTAATCAAGTCTGGTTCATTACACAACACTCAATACAGAATAGCTGATCC
Source organism: Hemitrygon akajei (assembly GCF_048418815.1). Classification (NCBI taxonomy): domain Eukaryota; kingdom Metazoa; phylum Chordata; class Chondrichthyes; order Myliobatiformes; family Dasyatidae; genus Hemitrygon; species Hemitrygon akajei. The sequence goes on along the minus strand of NW_027331934.1, from coordinate 3,100,842 downwards.
CCGACTGGGCTTAACCACGAACTGCTCTAAAAGCCATCACATAGGATTTCTATAATTTCCCCCTCTTGTGACACGGCACCAAACTAATTTTCTAATTTACCTGCATATGGAAATCTTTCATGGCTATTGCAACATCGCTCTTTTGGCAAGCATTTTCTACCTTTTTTTAGTGCAATCGTGAACAATGGCCAGATCAGAAATGCTGATCAAGTTAACTAGTTCCCAAAGAGAAATTTGATAGGCCAATAAGATGGTTCACTGCTGCTCAGAGAAAGAACATAAAAAATCATATGTACAATTAAGAAACATTAAAAATTAGTAGAAATACTGGAGGCATGATGATCATGATGAAGTCTGCAGGAGAGAGGCATTTATACACACGCTGTCCTCCATAATTCAGAGCGATTGAAGGATAAGGTTACAGGGTGACAAAACGGGGCAGGAGCACTTGGAACTGAAAGCTAATCCCTACCGGGAGAAAACAGCACCTGTTCTTTCCGCACTGTTCTCCAGCAGTTTAAGGACTAAGTCCACCCGGAAGATAACTCACAAGTGCTCTTGAAAGTCAGGTATTACCCCCACCTACCAACAGCCAATCATTGCCATCCCGGTCCCCTTCATGATAGATTATGAAGAAGCCCGTGACTTCCCTCCCAGAGATGATAGGTGTTTGTGCACTCGAAGCTTGAAGGTTTGGACCCCGTCGTCGCAGATGTTTCCAACCACAGCATCTGGAAGGCCGTTCCAAATTCTGATAGCACAGTGAAGGAAGCTTCTATCCAGTGTGTAGGTTCTCACACCAGGCATAGAAACAGCATGAGCAGGCACAGATAAACTTGATCGTGTAATGCGCTGTCTCTCATAAGTTGAAGGCAACATGGCGTGAAGGTCTGCAGGGCTGTGGCTGGAGTGCATTTTCTACAGCACAGCAGCTGCAGCAACCTGTCGTCTGTGGTGTAAGCTACTGCTGGCTCGCTTCTCATGAGTTGTGACTTCATCTACACCTATAATCATGACTTCCTTTCTTTGAAAAATGTGACCGTATAAGGAACGGCTGGCAGCTTTTGCGTTATATTCCCTGCAGTTCAGGAGAATCAGGGGAGATCTCATAGGGCAATTCCGAATGTTAAGCGGCCTGAGCAGATTGATATGGCAAAGTTATTTCCAATGGTGGGGGATTCTAGGACAAGAGGGCACAAATTCAGGATTGAAGGACGTCCATTTAGAACAGAGATGCGAATAACTTGCTTTAGTCAAAGGATGGTAACTTCATTGAATTTGTTGCCACAAGCGACTGTGCAGGCCAGGTCATTGGGTGTATTTAAGGCAGTGATAGGTAGCTTTTTGATTAGCCAAGGCAGGAAAGGGTATGGGGGAGAAGGCAAGGAGTGGGGATAACTGGAAGAATTAGATCAGTCTTTGATTGAATGACGGAGCAGACCGGATGGGCCGAACTTCTGCTCCTCTGTCTTATGGTATTATATTTAAAATAATCGTCAGATTGAGAAACATTTGTTGAAAATGTAGCCGAAACAAATTGTCATTGTTGGCGACTCCCACGGATTTGTAATAATTGTATGACGTGCCCTCAGCTCCAATGTTGATTGTAAAAGTGGGTGACTGTAAAGGTTGGTGTATTCGATCCTTTATTAGAAATCAACAAACATAGAATCTTGTAGCGATGAAACTGAAATGTACCCAAGTGTGAGTTCAGTGTATTTGAGTGGATAACAATAAAAGATATGACATCCGTTAGTTCCCAGGTGTGAACAAAGCACAAATACGTAACTGATTCCTCACACTTTTACCTCGGAGCATAAGAAAGTTATAAATACGCTACACAGAATACAACGCAGACAGAGAACAGATACATGGCTGCTAGAGATAGGCTCAGCTTCGATTACGCTGTCTTCGATCTGAGGTATCAACGTACCGTCTAACTTGCTCAATAATTCGAGCATTTTGTTTTAGTTATTGTCAATCTGTTTTTGCCAGCTTGCTGTTTTTGATGTATGGTGGGTCTACATTGTGTTTAACAAGGTGACATGTAATTATCTGAGAACAGACAGATGAATGCGTAAATAAACCTTGTCCAGAGATTAGTTGCTAATAATGATCTTAAAATCCTGCCGTAGAAAATGTCGTGCTTCTGGTCGAGATGCCGCGATGCTATGGGTGGAACTGCATTGTTCAGGAGGTCAGAGTGTTTCTGTGTAGACTCAAACCATATATTGCCGTAGGTATCAATGACAGGCGACGCTGAAAGGGGACAGTGGGAATCAGGTGTGACTGAGACAACTATAACTCAGTGATGAGATGAATAGATATCCCACTGGTCAGCAGAAATGTTTCACCCCACAATTGTCCATTACGCACCACAGCGCCACCAGTGGTAGGAGGACAAAAGCAGTGGGCGCTGTCTGCTCAATCTGCCGCACCATCTGTTGACAAATCACACACAGTCCGGTACACAAGATTGGTTCTTTAAAGGGAGTTGCCTGCAATAGAGCGAGTAGATACACCAGGGAATCCCAGAAAGGTGTACAATCCAGGAATAAAGGGGAAATGTGTATTGTGTGACTATGAGTGTTGGGGCGCATGTAGATTCGGCAGTTTTAAGTCTTCAGTGGATAGGCCCAAGATGTTTGGAAGGGTGTCGTTCTATTTATAAACAAAACCGTCTTCCCCTTTATACTTCAATTAATGCTTGACGCTCTACTGTTAATTCCGTTTGTTACAGCTCAGCAAAATCTCATCACAACTGTCCTCAACATGGCTGAACGGACGGGTAGTGGAGGAGTTCCAGTGATGTCAAGATCAGGAAAGGTCACGGGTATGTCGGCAATTGCCTTGACTCTGTATCTGGGTTTAATGCACCACCTGCAGTTCACAAAATATTTGTGAAAGCAACACAGAGATGAGAGAGAGAGAGTTAACATCTCTAGGGGAACACAGTCACAAGTGAAATGAGTACAATCTGCGCTGCATCTCTCCTCACCCCTACCTTCCCCCTCTCCTCTCCCTCTCTCCACCCCTCCCTTTCCGCTCTCCACTCTATCTGCCCCCACCCCAGCCTTCACGTTCTCCTCCGCGTCTCTCCCCAGCCATCCCTTCCCCCGCCACCCCACTACCGGAACTCTCACTTCTGCCTATCCATACCCCTCTCCACCTACCGTAGGTATTGCGGACGGTGTTTGGTGACTTGCCGCACCACCTTTAGGTTCCAGAGAGCAAGTTACTGCCCAATATGGAGTCAGTAATTTCTTTAATGCTCCTCATTTTCCGTCACAGGTCCAAGCTCAGTGATCACCGAGCTCCTGGCAAGCTGGGACGATTTCCAGCTGCTGCAGCTGACGGACTTCTACCGGGAGAGACTGGAGCAGGCGATGGAAAGAGGGGTGCACAGAGTGAGCCTGGCGTTAACGGCCGAGAATCAGTTCAGTGTAAAGGAACATCGGGTGAGTGGGAGGGAGAATGGGTTTGAATTTTCACACATCACAGGACTGATGGGTGTCGGAACTCTCACTCACCGGATAATAAATTAGATAATCGAAAAACTGTGAATTAAATACTGTATATACAATCTCAAAGATGTAAATCTGGAACCAGTGATAGAAAGGATTGAAAAGATCCCGCGGAATGGTGGGTGGCTGCTCAATGTTCAGACTGAGCTGAGCAGGTAACAGTTGTGTGGGCTTACAGTATTAAATGGAAATATCACAGGAGGTACCATTTTGGAAAGATCGTGCAGCATTACGGAAGGATGATAGTGAGAACAGGGACATCATCAGTGAATGCCACAGGAGCTCGAGTGTGTTCTGTTTAGGGTGGAGATGTCTGTGTTAGAATCTGTAATTGCAAACAGTGTGGATTGGGGAATACTGCCATGTTGTAATGTGTAATCACTGAATAAACCTGCACCGGAAAAGGCAAAGGAAAGGCATCAGGTGTCAGCCGATAATCCGCTGTCATGTTGGACACCGGCGAACTTGAGGAGATGAATCACATCATCTTTTCTGCAAATTCCGTGTGACTGCTCACTCTGTATTAAAAACCTTCCTGAATTCTTTCTTCATCTGTGATCGTTATTTTCTGATTTCTGTTTTGCACCGTCAAATCCGGTGAGGAATTATTTATGTATTTGGAGCCATGTCAATGAAGCGGTCACAGACCAGCCAGGATCTCATTGACTGGTGGACTAGGTTCACGGTGAATGTCCCTCCGTGTGCTCTGCATTCAGAATGTACAGTCCATGTCCAGACAGGATCAGCACCCGTCCGGGTGACTGCTCAGTGTGATCCCGTTACAGAGCACATCATTTACTTCTCATTCTCTGTGTGAATCTGTCAGTCCCCAATATGTTCACCGTTACTCTTCACAGAAAATCTCTGATCTCGCTGATAAGGGAGAGCGGGCGGACAGTTCTAAACTCCTCCTGAGCCTGGTGATGGAGAAAGGCTCCCGCGCCCAGAGGGTGATGTGGGAAATTTTCGTGAACGTGCGGGATGGCGTCCCAAAGTTGGACAAAATACTAAAAGAAATTCAGGAACATGGTGAGTTAATATCAGTGATTAATCTAATTTAAGATTGAAGCTCTACATAGTTAATAATTTCACGTATTTAAATTCCCCAAATTGTTTAAATCCGAACAGGTTGTGTTCCGGTCCATGGACCCGTACCGAAGATTCCCAGTGAGCTGAAAGGTAAGTGAAGAAACCGCTGTTCCACCAGAGGTTGATATTGTGTTGGTTCATCTCGTTGTTCAGCCACCGGGTTTTGACCAAGTAAATGTAGGCAACATGACAGAGTGAGACGCATGGAAAACGGTTGCTGGAAGGTTGGTGGATAAATGTCCTCGACCTGATGGAATGCACACTCGGGTCCTGAAGGAAGTAGCTGGAGAGATTGTGGAGTGACGTACGATGATCTTTCAAGAATCTTCAGATTCTGGCATCGTACCGGATGACTGGAAAATTGCAAATGTTGCTAATTAAGAAGGGTGGGGGGCAGAAAAAAGGAAACTATGGATCTGTGTTTGGGAAGTTGTTGGAATTGATTATTAGGGATGAGATTACAGAGTACCTGGAGACTCATGACAAGAAAGGCCAAAGCTCGCATGGTTTTCTGAAAGGAAAATCCTGCCAGATAACCCTACTGCAATTCTTTGAGGAAATTACATGCAGGGTAAATAAAGGAGATGCAGTAGAAGTGGTGTACTTGGACTTTCAGAAGGCCTTTGACAAGGTGCCGCACATGAGGCTTTTTCGGAAGATAAGAGCCCATGGAATTACACGGAAGTTACAAACGTGGGTGGAACATTGGCTGTTCGGCAGAAAACAGAGTGGGAATAAAGGGATCGTATACTGGCTGGCTGCCGGTTACCAGTGGAGTTCCACAGGGGACGGTGCTGGGACCGTTGTTTTTTACGATGTATGTCTATGATTTGGGCTACGGTTTTAATGGATTTGTGGCTAAATTTGCCGATGATATAAAGATAGGTGGAGGAGCGGGTACTGCCGAGAAAACAGAGAGCCTGCAGAGAGACTTAGATAGTTCAGAGGATTGGGCAAAGACGTGGCAAATGAAATACAACGTTGGAAACTGTATGGTCCTGCATTTTGGTAGAAGAAATAAACGTCAGATTGTTGTTTAGATGGGGACAGAATTCAAAATTCGGAGATGCAAATGGACTTGTGCAAGATACCTTAAAGGTTAACCTCCAGGTTGAGTCGGTTGTGAAGTAGACGAATGCAATGTTTGCATTTATGTCTTGAGGTATAGAATATAAGAGCTGGGATGTAATGTTGAGGCTCTTAAGGCACCAGTGAGATCACACTTGGAGTACTGAGTGAAGTTTTAGGCTCCTTATTTTATTAAGGATATACTGACATTGGAGCCGGTTCAGAGAAGATGCACTAGAATGATTCCCATGATAAGGGATTCTAGGACAAGAGAGCCCAACTTCAGGATAGAAGGACGTCCATTTAGAACTGAGATTGGGAGAAATTACTTTAATCATAGAGTGGTAAATCTATGGAATTTGTTGCCTCTAGCGGCTGTGGACGCCAACTCATTGGGTGTATTTAAGGCAGACAGATAGGTTCTTGATTAGACAGGGCATCAAAGGGCATGGGGTGAAAACAGGGAAGTGGGGATGAATGGAAGAATTAGAGCAGCCCGTGATTGAATGGCGGAGCAGACTCAATGGACCGAATGACATATTTCTGGTCCTATACCTTATGATATTTTGACATAATGAAACAAAACACAGAAAGTTGTGGTATTTGCTGAAAGTGAACAAACCTCTCTGGGTCCTGCAACGACAAGTCCCCCTCACCGGAATCAGAGTGGAGAAAGCGACGATCTGGGGGAGTGAGAAACAGAATTTCCTTTTTTATAATTGCGGAAGTTGAAATCATTCCCCTACAGCCACCCAAAACCCGGAACAGCCCTCATCCTAGATCACTTTTCAAAAATCCCTCAATCCTACAAGTCAACAGTTTTAGAGTTGGGAGTCCATTGAAGTTCTCGGCACAGAGAAAACAATGACAGCATCCATTTAAACAGAAGGGCAGTAACATTCCAAACTGGTCTGTTCAACCCCAAAGTAGCATATGGAACCCACTCTGTTCGCATCTGCACTCCCTCAGTGCAAACACAGCTACAGTCATCCAGAGTAAGTTCCAGCTCAATAATCCTGGGAAGTCCATCAGGAGACAGTGTTAGTGAGGTTGAGATGGGGCACAAAATATTCATCTCAGTCCAGAGAAGCTGGAATTCATATGTGTCGATGTTGTGTGATGGACACTGTGGAAGGCTGAGAGATGGGAATTAGGATAGAGAAACTGATAGTTGTGGGACGCGGCAAGGAAGGTGCAAAGGACTGAAAATATTGAGAAATAATATTGCAATTAGTTACATTGTGATCGGCTGGATCAGAAACTCAATACATCCGTAAGCGCATTGTGTCTGTGAAAATGGAGCCGGGGCAGTCCATGGGCGCAAGTGATTTTAAGGCTTCATAATCGCAGACTGAGTTGAATCACTCAACCGCACATTTACGAGGAGAGGGCAAAGGAGAGACAGATATTGCAACAGTTACTAATCTTGCAGTAGCCCCTGTTTATTTTGAATATTTGAAGCTCTTGAACAGAAACGTAAGGAATCTCGACCAGAACACTGGGTCAGTCTCTCTCATTGCCAAGTTCAAATTCCAAAGATGCTAATTTACGTATGGCTCCACAGATAGATGAATCAGGCGGTTTACAATCTGCTCACGTCTCTGTCACCACAGTTAATGCTTTTGCAGTCCACATTCAGACAATAAAGCTTTCAGTTTCCCTGCACCCTGGATATGGGACATGGAACATAGAATAGAGAAATTAACAGCACATTCCAGGCCTTCGGCCTACAGTGATGTGCCGACCATGTAACCTACTCTAAAAACTGCCGAGAATTTCCCCAGTGCATAGAACTCTATTTTTCTAAGCTCCATGTGCCTATCCAATAGGCTCTTAAACGATCCTGTCGTGTCCGCCTCCACCACCGTTGCTGACAGTGCATTCCACACACCCACCACACTCTGTGTTCAAATAAAAATCTTACCCCTGATGTCCTTTCGGTTTCGATTTCCAAGCACCTTAAAACTATGCCACTCGCGTTAGCTATTTCAGCTCTGGAAAAAAAGCCTCTGGCTATCCATACGATCAATGTCCCTTATCATCTTATACACTTCTATCGGATCACCTCTCATCCTCCCTCACTCAAGGGAGAAAAGGCCAATTACAGGCAGCCTACTCTCATAAGGTCCGCCCTCCAATCCATAAAACATCCTTGTCAATTTCCTCTGCACTCTCTCTATAGTATCCACATCCTTCCTACAGTGAGGTAACCAGAACTGAGCTCAGTACTCCATGGTGTCTGACCAAGCTCTTGTATAGCTGTAACATTACCGCACAGCTCTTGAGCTCAATTCCACGGTGTATGAATGCCAACATACCATACGCTTTCTTAACAATACTGTCAACCTGCGAGGCAGCTGTGAGTGTCCTGTTGACACGGACCCCAAGATTCTCAGAGCCTCCACCCTGCCATGATTCTTACCATTTACAGGTATATTATATTCTGTCTTCAAACGGGACACCCCAAAATGAACCACTTCACACTTATGTGGGTGGAAGTCCATCTGACAATTCTCAGCCCAGTTCTGCAACCTATCAATGTCTCGCTGTAAATTCCGACAACACCCCAGACTATCCACAACATCACCAACCTTTGTGTCATCTGCAGTGTTACTAAGCCCCTCACCCCTTATACTTCTTCAGCCAGGTCATTATAAAAATCAGAGTGCGGGGCGGGGGATGGGTCAAGAACGGTTTTCTGCAGAGCACCACGAGTCACCAACCTCCATGCGGAATACGAAGTGTCTACAACCACCCTTTGCCTTCTGTGGGCAAGCCAATACTGATAGATAGATAGATAGATAGATAGACAGATAGATAGATAGATAGATAGATAGATAGATAGATAGATAGATAGATAGATAGATAGATAGATAGATACTTTATTCATCCCCATGGGGAAATTCAGCATTTTTTCCAATGTCCCATACACTTGTTGTAGCAAAAACTAATTACATACAATACTTAACTCAGTAATAATATGATATGCATCTAAATCACTAACTCAAAAAGCATTAATAATAGCTTTAAAAAAAAGTTCTTAAGTCCTGGCAGTTGAATTGTAAAGCCTAATGGCATTGGGGAGTATTGACCTCTTCATCCTGTCTGAGGAGCATTGCATCGATAGTAACCTGTCGCTGAAACTGCTTCTCTGTCTCTGGATGGTGCTATGTAGAGGATGTTCAGGGTTTTGCATAATTGACCGTAGCCTACTCAGCGCCCTTCGCTCAGCTACCGATGTTAAACTCTCCAGTACTTTGCCCACGACAGAGCCCGCCTTCCTTACCAGCTTATTAAGACGTGAGGCGTCCCTCTTCTTAATGCTTCCTCCCCAACACGCCACCACAAAGAAGAGGGCGCTCTCAACAACTGACCTATAGAACATCTTCAGCATCTCACTGCAGACATTGAATGACGCCAACCTTCTAAGGAAGTACAGTCGACTCTGTGCCTTCCTGCACAAGGCATCTGTGCAAGGCACACTGGATCCGCAAAGAAAGGCCCCCTTGCATCCCATGTCTCATTACTTTCTGAATTGGGAACCCTTGCATGGGGAACCTTATCAAATGCCTTACTGAAATCTATGTACACCACATATACTGCTCTACCTTCATCAATGTGTTCTGTTACACCCTCAAAGAATTCAATCAGGTTCGTAAGGCATGGCATGCCCTTGAAAAAGCCATGCTGAATATCCTCAAACAGATTATGTCTCTGAAAATGCTCATAAACCCTGCCTCTCAGAATGTTCTGCAACAACTTGCCCACCACTGATATCATACTCACTGGTCTATATTATCCTTGGTAATCCCTACTCCCTTTCTTCAACAAGGGATCGTCCGGTACTTCTCCCGTCCATATTGAGGATCGCCAGAGGCTCAGCAATCTCCTCCCGCACCAGATAAGAACAGAGACCACAAGGGGAAATGTTATGGAGTTTTATTACCCCCCTTGTCACAATAGTATTTCTAGAGTTTCTACCAGTTCAATATTGTCCATAACATCGCGTAGATTTACGGATACTTTTTCTTTCTCTTTTTTTTACGTCTGTGTATTTTTGTGTGCAAAGACGGTGCATATCTCAAATCAGTATGTAGATAGCAGGTGCTGGGTCATTATGCTAGCTAGATACCCGATCATTTGGTGGGTGAACGGTTAGGGCAGCACTCCTTAAGTTTAAGAGAACTATAGAGAAGGGAAGTGTAGACATTCTGGGAAGGTAATGAAATGGATCCGGGGAAATTACGAGTTCATAAGGAAGGAAAAGAGGGAGAGTTAATTGGAAACAACTGTTTATGGCAAGTCCACATCTGACATGTAGAAGGTGTTTATTGTGTATCTGCACGGAGTATAGGACTGGTACTTTCCTATACAAAGAAATGATGATATTGGCAGTGTAAGAGAACCTTAAATGTGGAGAGAAGTGTTGAATTTAGTCAATCAGGAAAAGGAAAGCTCAGGAAGGTTGAATTAAACAGAGTCCTCGAAAATGTGTGTGGGTCGTTAATAAGTACCTTACATCAGTATTTACCAAGGAGAAAGTCACGGAGGATAGGGAGATCAGCATTATCAGTACTGTTATACTCGGGCGTTCTGAAATAAAGGAGGAGGCAGTGTTCGGTCTCTTAAAATGCATAAAGGAGTATAGGTCTCCAGGACCTGATGGGATACATACCACGTTACAGATAGAGGCAAGTGAAGAGACTGATGGGGTCTTGACTAATATCCTTGGGTCCTATCTAGCCACAAGCAAACTCCTGGTAAACTGGTGAGTACCTCATGTTGATCCATCATTCAAGAAGGGAGCCAGGGAATAATCCTTCTGAGCATTGAAACTGCTGAGATACAGTCTGCAATGAACCAAGTGCTGATAAATGGGACCAGTGTAGACAGTGAGTGGATGGTCCGAACAGTTATGGCCGGCCAAAGGTGACCCAACCATCCGGACATTCTAAATGAACGATAGGTACACAACAAGGCATTGATTTCAAAACTCCACACCCCTCTGCAAAGTGAAATAAGTTAGTGTGCACCCCTTCACACCACTGCGAATATCTGTTACTGTCAAGAAAACATACAAGTTGTTCAATTCTGTTAAACAACTGGCAATTGGTGAAGACCCTGTGTCTTCTGCCATTAACGTTGCTTCCTTACTGCAAAACTAACCGTCTTACTGTGTCAGAATCAGTGATTAAATCCGGCACTAAACACTGTACTTTCATCCCTGCACATTGTAACTTGAACGTCTCACCGAGGGTCTGACACAACCCCTGCTCTCAACACATGCGACCACATCTCCCCTGCTTCTGACATTTCAAATACCCTCAGAACGGTTTCCTGATCCAGTCTGAAGGTTATGGTACATTCAGCTCGTTTTCAGACCTGACAAACTTAGCCTTCCCACAGCCGGTTCCACCTGCTTGTGTCCTCTTTCCTTCACCTCCAGGGAAGCCTCATTTCTATAAGAGCATAAGACCTCCCGCCAATCAAACACTGATTTATACATGCAAGAATCTTTCCTGTAATACCATGGGCTCGTAGCTTGTTAGTCAGCCTCAAGTGTGGCACCTCGTCACAGGCCTTTGGAAAGCCCATCTGGGAAAAGGTACCGTATCATTCAGGCTCTCACGACCAGACTATGTAACAGTTTCTTCCCCCAAGCTAACAGACTCCTCAATAGCCAGAGCCTGGACTGACACAAACATACTGCCCTCTACTGTGCCTATTTTCTTGTTTATTATTTATTGTATTGCCTGCACTGTTTTGTGCACTTCATGCTGTCCTGGATATGACTATAGACTAGCGTAGTTTTTTTTTTTCCCCTGTGTTATCTTTTACGTACTTCAGTCTAGTTTTTGTACTGTTTCATGTAACTCCACGGTCCTGAAAAAAAGTTGTCTCATTTTTACTATGTAATGTACCAGCAGTCATGGTCGAAATGACAATAAGAAATGACTTGACTTGACTTGACTTGATGCCTCCCTCTTTGAGATGTATATATCCTGTGCCTTTCGAATTGCTTACGGAAATTCCAGCCATTGCTGCTCCTCCGTTATCCCTGCCGTGTTCTGTTCCAATCAATTCTGGCCAACTCCTCTCTCATGCCTCTGTAAATCCCTTTACTGCACTGTAACACTAATACATCAGACTTTAGCCCCTCCATCTCATATTTCAGCGTGAATTCAATCATATTATGATCACTTTCTCCGTAGGGTTCCTTTACCTGAAGTTCTCTAATCGATTCTGGTTCATTACACAACACTCAATACAGAATAGCTGATCCCCGACTGGGCTTAACCACGAACTGCTCTAAAAGCCATCACGTAGGATTTCTATAATTTCCCCCTCTTGCGATCCAGCACCAAACTAATTTTCTAACTTACCTGCATATTGAAATCTTCCATGGCTATTGCAACATCGCTCTTTTGGCATGTAATTTCTATCTTTTTTTTTAGTGCAATCGTGAACAATGGCCAGATCAGAAATGCTGATCAAGTCAACTAGTTTCCAAAGAGAATTCTGATAGGCCAATCAGTTAGTTCACTTCTGCTCAGCGATAGAACATAAAAAAATCATATGTACAATTAAGAAACATTAAAAATTAGTAGAAATACTGGAGTCATGATGATCATGATGAAGTCTGCTGGAGAGAGACATTTATACACATGCTGTCCTCCATAATTCAGAGCGATTGAAGGATAAGGTTACAGGGTGACAAAACGTGACAGGAGCACTTGGAACTAAAACCTAATCCCTGCCGGAGAAAACAGCACCTCTTCTTTCCGCACAGTTCTCCAGCAGTTTAAGAACTAAGTCCACCCGGAAGATAACTCACAAGTGCTCTTGAATGTCAGGTATTAACCCCACCGACCAACAGCCAAGCATTGCCATCCCGGTCCCCTTCATGATAGATTATGAAGAAGCCTGTGACTTCCCTCCCAGAGATCATAGGTGTTTGTGTACTCGACTCTTGAAGGCTTGGACCCCATCGTCGCAGATGTTTCCAACCACAGCATCTGGAAGGCCGTTCCAAATTCTGATAGCACAGTGAAGGAAGCTTCTATCCAGTGTGTAGGTTCTCGCACCAGGCATTGAAACAACATGAGCAGGCACAGATATTGTGTGATGATCGTGTGATGCGCTGTCTCTCATAAGATGAAGGCAACATGGCGCGAAGGTCTGCAGGGCTGTGGCTGGAATGCATTTTGTACAGCACAGCAGCTGCAGCAACCTATCGTCTGTGGTGTAAGCTACTGATGGCTCGCTTCTCATGAGTTGTGACTTCATCTACACCTATAATATTGACTACTTTTTTTGAAAGCGGTTACCACATGAGGAACGGCTGGCAGCTGCTGGGTTATATTCCCTGCAGTTCAGGAGAATCAGGGGAGATCTCATAGGGCAATTCCGAATGTTAAGCGGCCTGAGCAGATTGATATGGCAAAGTTATTTCCAATGGTGGGGGATTCTAGGACAAGAGGGCACAAATTCAGGATTGAAGGAGGTCCATTTAGAACAGAGCTGCGAATAACTTGCTTTAGTCAAAGGGTGCTAACTTCATTGAATTTGTTGCCACGAGCGACTGTGCAGGCCAAGTCATAGGGTGTATTTAAGGCAGAGATAGGTAGCTTTTTGATTAGCCAAGGTAGGAAAGTGTATCGGGGAGAAGGCAAGGAAGTGGGGGTGACTGGAAGAATTAGATCAGTCTGTGATTGAATGGCCGTGTAGACCGGATGGGCCGAATGGCGTACTTCTGCTCCTACGTTTTATGGTCTTATATTTAATATAATCGTCAGATTGAAAAACATTTGTTGAAAATGTAGCCGAAACAAATTGTCATTGTACGCGACCCCCACGGATTTGTAATAATTGTATGACGTGCCCTCAGCTCCAATGTCGATTGAAAAAGTGGTGACTGTAAAGGTTGGTGTATTCGATCCTTTATTAGAAATCAGCAAACATACAATCTTGTAGTGATGAAACTGAAATGTACCCAAGTGTGAGTCCAGTGTATTTGAGTGGATAACAATAAAAGATATGACATCCGTTAGTTCCCAGGTGTGAACAAAGCACAAATACGTAACTGATTCCTCTCACTTTTACTCCGGAGCATAAGAAAGTCATAAATACGCTACACAGAATACAAGGCAGAGAGAGAACAGGTACATGGCTGCTACAGATAGGCTCAGCTTCGATGACATTGTCTTCGATCTGAGGTATCAACGTACCGTCTGTCTTGCTCAATAATTCGAGCATTTTGTTTTAGTTATTGTCAATCTGTTTCTGCCAGCTTGCTGTTTTTGATGTATGGTGGGTCTACATTGTGTTTAACAAGGTGACATGTAACTATCTGAGAACAGACAGATGAATGCGTAAATAAATCTTGACCGGAGATTACGCGCTAATAATGATCTTAAAATCCTGCCGGAGAAAATGTCGTGCTTCTGGTCAAGATGCCGCGATGCTACGGGTGGGACTGCATTGTTCAGGAGGTCAGAGTGTTTCTATGTAGACTCAAACCATATATTGCCAGAAGCATCAATGCCAGGTGATGCTGAAAGGGGACGGTGAGAATCAGGTGTGACTGAGACAACGAGAACTCAGTGATGAAAGGAATAGATATCCCACTGGTCAGCAGAAATGTTTCACCCCAGAATTCTCCATTACTCACCTCAGCGCCACCAATCCTAGGAGGACCAAAGCAGTGGGTGCTGTCTGCTCAATCTGCCTCGCCATTCTGTTGACACGTCACTCACAGTCCAGGACACAAGATTGGTTCTTTAAAGGGACTTTCCTGCAATATAGGGAGTAGATACTCCAGGGAATCCCGGAAAAGAGTGCAATCCAGGGATAGAGGGGAAATGGGTATTGTGTGAAAGTGGACGTTTGGGCGCAGTTAGATTCGGCCGTTTCAAGTCTTCAGTGGATAGGCCCAAGATGTTTGGAAATATTTCGTTCTATTTATAAACAAAACAGTCTTCCCCTTTATACTTCAATTAATACTTGACGCTCTACTCTTAATTCTGTTTGTTACAGCGCAGCAAAATCTCATCACAACTGTCCTCAACATAGCTGAACGGGCGGGTGGTGGAGGAGTTCCAGCGATGTCAAGATCAGGAAAGGTCACGGGTATGTCAGCAATTGCCTTGACTCTGTATCTGGGTTTAATACAGCACCAGAAATTAACAAAATATTTGTGAAAGCAGCAGAGTGACGAGAGAGAGAGTTAGCATCTCTGGGGGAACACAGTCACAAGTGGAATGACTACAATCTGCTCTGCATCTCTCCTCACCTCTACCTTCCCCGTCTCCTCTCTGACTCTCCCCACACGTCCCTTCTCCCTCTCCTCTCCCTCTTCCCACATCTCCATTCCCGCTCTCCAATCTATTTGTCGCCACACCACCCTTCCCTGTCTCCTATCTGTCTCTCCCTACCTCTCTCTCCCCCTCCCCCCATCACCGGAACTCTCACTTCTCCCTCTCCATACACCTCTCCACCTACCATATGTTTCTCGAACTCTGTTTGGTGACTTGCCGCACCACCTTTAGGATCCAGAGAGAAAGTTGCTGCCAAATATGGGGTCATTAATTTCTTTAAAGCTCCTCATTTTCCTTCACAGGTCGGAGCTCAGTGATCACCGAGCTCCTGGCAAGCTGGGACGATTTCCAGCTGCTGCGGTTGACGGACTTCTACCGGGACAGGCTGGAGCAGGCGATGGAAAGAGGGGTGCACAGAGTGAGCCAGGCGTTAACGGCCAAGAATCAGTTCAGCGGAGAGGAACATCGGGTGAGTGGGAGGGAGAATGAGTTTGAATTTTCTCACATCGCCGGACTGATGAGTGTCGGAACTCTGACTCATCGGATATTAAATTAGATAAATGAACAACTGGGAAATAAATACTATACATGCAATCTCAAAGATGTAAATCTGGAACCAGTGATAGAAAGGATTGAAAAGATCCCGCGGAATGGTGGGTAGCAGCTCAATGTTCAGAGTGAGCTGAGCAGGAAACAGTTGTGTGGGCTTGCAGCATTAAATGGAAATATGACAGGAAGTATCATTTGGGAAAGATCGTGCAGCATGACGGAAGGATGACAATGCGAACCAGGACATCATCAGTGAATGCCACAGGAGCTCGAGTGTGTTTTGTTCTGGG
Organism: Hemitrygon akajei; assembly: GCF_048418815.1. NCBI lineage: Eukaryota > Metazoa > Chordata > Chondrichthyes > Myliobatiformes > Dasyatidae > Hemitrygon > Hemitrygon akajei. The sequence continues at coordinate 3,085,005 of NW_027331934.1, read as the reverse complement.
TGGAGATGATTGTGTTTCAGTCTGTAACTGCGAACAGTGTGGATCGGGGAATACTGCCATGTTGTAATGTGTAATCACTGAATAAACCTCCACTGGAAAAGGCAAAGGAAAGGCAGCAGGTGTCAGCCGATAATCTGTTGTCATGTTGACACTGGCGGACTGAGGAGATGAATCACATCATCTTTTCTGCAACTTCTCCGAGACTGCTCACTCTGTTATAAAACCCTCCTGACTTCTTTCTTCATCAATTTTCCGATTTCTATTTTACACCGTCAAATCCGGTGAGGAATTACTCATGGATTTGGAGACACGTCAATGAAACGGTCACAGACCAGCCAGGATCTCATTGACTGGTGGACCAGGTTCACGGTGAATGTCCCTCCGTGTGCTCTGCACTCAGAATGTACAGTCCACGTCCAGACAGGATCAGCACCCGTCCGGGTGACTGCTCAGTGTGATCCCGTTACAGAGCACATCATTTACTTCTCATTCTTTGTGTGAATCTGTCAGTCCCCAATATGTTCACCGTTACTCTTCACAGAAAATCTCTGATCTCGCTGATAAGGGAGAGCGGGCGGACAGTTCTAAACTCCTCCTGAGCCTGGTGATGGAGAAAGGCTCCCGCGCCCAGAGGGTGATGTGGGAAATTCTCGAGAACGTGCGGGATGGCGTCCCAAAGTTGGACAAAATACTAAAAGAAATTCAGGAACATGGTGAGTTAATATCAGAGATTAATCTAATTTCTGAATCAAGCACTACATATTTAATAATTTCACGCATTGCAATTCCTCAAATTGTTTAAATCCGAACAGGTTGTGTTCCCGTCCGTCGACCCGTACTGAAGATTCCCAGAGAGCTGAAAGGTAAGTGAAGAAACCGCTGCCACCAGAGGTTGATATTGTGTAGGTTCATCTCGTTGTTGAGCCATGTGGAACGACACAGTAATTTGTGGTATTTGCTGAAAGGGAACACATCTCCTGCAACGACAGGCCCCACCCCCTCCACCGGAGTCAGAGTGGAGAAAACGACGATCTGGACGATTGCAAATCAGATTTTCCTTTTTTTTTATTGCGAAAGGTGAAATCATTCCCCGACAGCTGCCCAAACCCCGGAACAGCCCTCATCCTAAATCACCTTTTAAAATTCTCTCAATCCTACAAGTCGTCAGTTTTGGAATTGGGACTCCATTGAAGTTCTCGTCACAGAGAAACAATCGCAGCATCCATTTAAACAGAAAGGCGATAACATTCCAAACTGGTCTGTTCAACCTCAAAGCCGCATATGGAACCCACTCTGTTCACATCTGCACTCCCTCAGTGCAAACACTGCTACCGTCATCCAGAGTAAGTTCCAGCTCAATAATCCTGGGATTCCATCAGGAGACAGTGTTAGTGAGGTTGAGATGAGGGACAAAATATTCATCTCAGTCCAGAGAAGCTGGAATTCATATGTGTCGGTGTTATGTGATGGACACTGTGGAAGGGTGAGAGATGGGAATTATGATAGAGAAACTGATAGTTGTGGGACGCGGCAAGCAAGGTGCAAAGGACTGAAAATATTGAGAAATAATATTGCAATTAGTTACATTGTGATTGGCTGGATCAGAAGCTCACTACATCCGTAAGCGCATTGTGCGTGTGAAAATGGAGCCTGTGGCAGTGCATGGGCACAAGACATTGTAAGGCTTCATAATCTCAGACTGAGTTAGAACACTCAACGCCACATTTACGAGGAGAGGGCAAAGGAAAGACAGATATTGCAAACGTTACTAATCTTACAGAAGACTATGTTTAATTTGAATATTGGAAGCTCTTGAACAGAAACGTAAGGATTCACGACTAGAACACTGGGTCAGTCTCTCTCATTGCCAAGTTCAAATTCCAAAGATGTTAATTTACCTATGGCTCCACAGATAGATGAATCAGGCGGTTTGCAATCTGCTCACGTCTCTGTCACCACAGTTAATGCTTTTGCAGTCCACATTCAGACAATATTGTTCTCAGTTTCCCTGCACCCTGGATATGGTACATAGAACATAGAATACAGAAATTAACAGCACATTCCAGGCCTTCGGCCTACAGTGATGTGCCGACCATGTAACCTACTCTAAAAACTGCCGAGAATTTCCCCAGTGCATAGAACTCTATTTTTCTAAGCCCCATGTGCCTATCCAAGAAGCTCTGAAAAGACCCTATTGTATCCGCTTCCACCACCGCCACTGGTAGAGCATTCCACACACCCACCACTCTCTGTGTTCAAATAAAAATCTTACGTCTGATGTCCTTCCGGTTTCGATTTCCAAGCACCTGAAAACTATGCCCCTCGTGTTAGCTATTTCAGCTCTGGGAAAAAGTCTCTGGCTATCCACACGATCAGTGCCCCTTATCATCTTATACATCTGTATCGGATCACATCTCATCCTCCATCACTCCAAAGAGAAAAAGCCAAGTACACGCAGCCTACTCTCATAAGGTCCGCCCTCCAATCCAGGCAACTTCCTTGTCAATCTCTTCTGCACTCTCTCTATCGTATCCACATCCTTCCTACAGTGAGGTAACCAGAACTGAGCTCAGTACTCCATCGTGTCTGTCCAAACACTTATATAGCTGTAACATTATCACACAGTTCTTGAACTCAATCGCACGGTGGATAAATGCCAACATACCATACGCCTTCTTAACGACACTGTCAACTTGCGAGGCAGCTTTGAGTGTCCTTTTGACAGGGACCTCAAGATCCCTCAGACCCTCCACACTGCCATGAGTTTTACCATTTCCAGGTATATTATATTCTGTCTTCAAATTGGAACTACCAAAATGAACCACTTCACACCTATGTGGGTGGAAGTCCATCTGACAGTCCTCAGCCCAATTCTGCATTCTATCAATGCCCCGCTGTAAATTCTGACAACACCCCAGACTATCCACAACATCACCAACCTTTGTGTCATCTGCAGTGTTACTAAGCTCCCCCCCCCCTTCTACTTCTTCAGCCAGGTCATTATAAAAATCAGAGTGCGGGGCGGGGGGAGCTGGTGGACAAGAACGGTTTTCTGCAGAGCACCACGAGTCACCAACCTCCATGCGGAATACGAAGTGTCTACAACCACCCTTTGTCTTCTGTGGGCAAGCCAGTACTGGATCCACAAAGAAAGGCCCTCTTGCATCCCATGCCTCATTACATTCTGAATGGGGAACCCTTGCATGGGGAACCTTATCAAATGCCTTACTGAAATCCATATACACTACATCCACATCTCTACCTTCATCAATGTGTTTTGTTACATCCTCAAAGAATTCAATCAGGCTCGTAAGGCACGACGTGCCTTTGACAAAGCCATGCTGAATATTCCCAATCAGAATATGTCTCTCAAAATGCTCGTAAGTCCTGCCTCTTAGAATTTTCTCCAACAACTTGCCCACCACTGATATCATACTCACCGGTCTATATTTTCCTTGGTAATCCCTACTCCCTTTCTTCAAGAAGGGAGAAACATTTTCAACCATTCAATCCTCCGGTACTTCTCCCGTCCATATTGATAATGCAAACATCATCGCCAGAGGCTCAGCAATCTCCCCCCGCACTTTGCACATCAGCCTGTGGTATATCTTATTTGGTCCCGGTGACTTATCTGACTGAATGCTTTTCCATGCTCCAGCTCATCATTTTTCTTTATGTCTATATGCTCAAATGTTTCAGTCCACTCTAAGTCATCGCCACAGTTGCCAAGGTAACTTTCCCTGGTGAATACTGGAGCAAAGTATTCATTAAGTACCTCCGCTCTCACCTCCGACTCAATCTACGTTTCCACGATCGCACCTGATTAGTCTTATACTCACACGGCTCATCCTCCTAATCTTCACATACTTGCAGAATGTTTCGGAGTTTCCCTTAACCATGCTCTCCAAGGCCTTCTTATGGCCCCTTCTGGCACTTGTATTTCAATTTTTAAGCTGCTTCCTCGCAACCTTGTAATTTTCTACAGCTCTACCCGTACCTAGTTTATTGAACCTTCCGTAAGCTTTTCTTTTCTTCTTAACTAGATTTTCAACATCCACTATACACCATGGATCTTTAACTCAACCATCCTTTCCCTATTTCAATGGAACATATATATGCAGAACTCCAATGCTCCCTGAAGATTTGCCATATTTCTGCCGTGCATTTTCCTGAGAACATTTGCTCCCAATTTATGCTGTCAAGTTCCTACCTGATAGCATCACATTTCCTCCTACCCCAATTAAATATTTTCCCAAATTGTCTGCTTCTATCATTCTCCAGCGTTCTGGTGAAGGAGATACAGTTGTGGTCACTCCTCGAAATTGCCCTTCCACCGAGAGATCTGACACCTGACCAGGTTCATTTCCCGTTACCAGATCAATCACAGACTCTCCTCTAGTTGGCCTATTTACATATTCTATCAGGAAACCTTCCTAAACAAACCTAACAAATTCCACCCCATCTAAACCTTTTGTGCTAAGGAGATGACAATCAATATTGGGAAAGTTAAAATCTCTTATCACAACAGCCATATTATTATTGCACCGTTCCAGAATCTGTCTACCTGTGTGCTTCTCGATATCCCTGTTACAATTGGGATAGTAGAGATATTGGGACAGTAGAGTTATTGCCCTTTTCCTGTTTCTGACTTCCATCCACACTGACTCAGTAGATCAGCCCTCTATGACAAAAGCCTATCAACGTCAAATCTATCTATCCCCCTCATAATGTTAAATACCTCTGTCAAGTCTCCCCTCAACGTTCTACGCTCGAAGCAAAAAGACCTAACTTGTTCAACCTTTCTCTGTAACTTAGGTACTGAAACCCAGGTAACATTCTAGTAAATCTTTTCTGTACTCTCTGTATTTTGTTGATATCTTTCCTATAATTCGGTGACCAGAACTGTACATAATACTCCACATTTGGCCTTACCAATGCCTTGTACAGTTTTAGCATTACATCCCAACTCCCTATACTCAATACTCTGATTTATAAAGGCCAGCATACCAAAAGATTTCTTCAGCACACTATCCACGTGAGATTCCATCTTCAGCGAACTATGCACCATTATTCCTAGCTCACTCTGTTCTACTGCATTCTTCAATGTATGTTTTATTTTGATTAGTCCTACCAAAATATAGCACTTCACACTTATGAGCATAAACTCCATATGCCTTCTTTCAGCCCACTCTCCTAACTGGCCTAAATCTCTCTGAAACTCTGAAAACCTATTTCATTATCCACAATGCCATCTAACTTAGTATCATCTGCATACTTACTAATCCAGTTTACCACCTCATCACCCAGATCATTAATGCATATGACAAACAACATTGGACCTAGTACCGATCCCTGTGGCACACTACTAGTCACTGGCTTCCGACATGACAAACTGTTATCCACCGCTACACTCTGGCATCTCCCATCCAGTCACTGTTGAATCCATTTTACTACTTCAATATTAATACCTAACGATTGAAACTTCCTCACTATCCTTCCGTGTGGAACCTTGTCAAAGGCCTTACTGAAGTCCATAGAGACAATACCCACTGCATTACCCTCGTCAAATTTCCAAGTAACATATTCAAAATATTCAATAAGATTTGTCAAACATGACCTACAACGCACAAATCCATGTTGACTGTTCCTAATCAGACCCTGTCTATCCAGGTAATTATATATACCACCTCCAAGAATACTTTCCATTAATTTACCCACCACTGACGTTAAACCTACAGGCCTATAATTGCAAGCTTTACTCTTAGAACCATTTTCAAGCAATGGAATAACATGAGCAATACGCCAATCTTCCGGCGCCATCCTCGTTTCTAACGACATTTGAAATATTTCTGTCAGAGCCCCTGCTATTTCTGCAGTAAATACCCTCAAAGTCCTACGGAATATCCTGTCAGGATTCGGAGATTTATCCGCTTTTATATTCCGTAAAAAACACCCTCCTCTCTAATCATCATAGTTTCCATAAAATCCCTACTTGTTTCCCTTACCTTATACAATTCAATATCATAGAACCATAGAACCATACACAGTATAGGCCCTTCTGCCCTCCATGTGGTGCCGACCCATATAATCCTAAAATAACCCACACTACCCCATAACCTTCAATTTTTCTTTCATCCCTGTGCCTGTCCAAGAGGCTTTTAAATACCCTAATGTATTAGCGTCCACCACCATCCCTGGCATGTTATTCCAGGCACTCACAACCCTCTGTGTAAAAAACTTAACCCCGATGTCTCCCCTAAACTTCACTCCTTTAATATTGTACATATGCCCTCTGGTGTTTGTTATTGGTGCCCTGGGAAACAGGTACTGACTATCCACCCTATCTATGCCTCTCATAATCTCATAGACCTCTATTAAGCCCTCTGATTATAGAGTCCACTATCACTACTGCCTTCCTCTTCCTTTCCCTACCCTTCTGAGCCACAGGGCCAGACTCTCTGACAGAAGCACAGCCACTGTCGCTTCCCCTAGTTAGGTTGCCCCCCCCCCCCCCGCCTAACAGTACACAAACAGGAGTGGCTGTCAAGCGGCACAGCCACAGGTGTACTCTTTTGTACCTGACTCTTTCCCTTCCCTCTCCTGACTGTGACCCATTTCTCTGTCCCCCGTTTCCCCGGAGTGATCACCTGCCTGTAACTCCTCTCTACGCCTCCTCACTCTCCCAGACCAGACGAAGGTCATCGAGCTGCATTTCCAGTTCCCTAACACGGTCCCTTTGGATTTGCGTCTCGATGCACCGGGTGCAGATGTCCTTCTGCTTAGTGAATACCGAAGAAATGTAATTGCTCAAAATGTTCCAATCTCATTTGGCTCCACACTTAGCTGTCCACTCTGATTCTCCAAGGGATCAATTTTATCCCTCACTATCCTTTTACCATTAATATAACTGTAGAAACCCTTTGGATTTATGTTCACCTTACTTGCCAAAGCAACCTCATATCTTCTTTTAGCTTTTCTAATTTATTTCTTAAGATTCTTTTTACATTCTTTATATTCCTCGAGCAACTCATTTTGTCCGTGCTGCCTATATTTAGTGTTGATCTATCTTTTTCTGAACCAAGTTTCCAATATCCCTTGAAAACCATGGCTCTCTCAAACTTTTAACCTTTCCTTTCAACCTAACAGGAACATAAAAAATTTGTACACTCAAATTTTCTCTTTTAAATGACCTCGATTTCACTATTACACCCTTCGCAGAAAACAAATTGTCCCAATCCACTCCTTCTAAATCCTTTTGCATCTCCTCTTTCTCCAATCAAAAATCTGAACCCTGGGTCCAGTCCTATCCATCTCCATAATTCTATTGAAATCAATGTCATTGTGATCACTTGGCCGGAACACATACCTTGGTCACCTGAACTATCTCATTGCCAACAGGAGATCCAACACTGTCCCTTCTCTAGTTGGTACCTCTATGTATTGCTGCAAAAAACTATCCTGCACAAATTTTACAAACTCCAAACCATTCTGCCCTTTTAGAGTATGGGCTTCCCAGTCTATGTGTGGAAAATTAAAATCTCCCACAATCACAACCCTGTGCTTACTACAAATATCTGCTATCTCCTTACAAATTTGCTCTTCCAATGCTCGCTCCCCATTAGGTGGTCTATAATACAACCCTGTAAGTGTTACTACACCTTTCCCATTTCTCAGTTGCATCCAAATAGACTTCCCAGACGATCCCTTTAATCTATCCTGCCAGAGCACTGCTGTAATATTTTCTCTGACAAGCAATGCAAGACCTCCCCTCTTGCCCCTCCGATTCTATCACACCTGAAGCAACGAAATCCAGGAATATTTAGTTGCCAATCACACCCCTCCTGCATCCATGTTTCACTGATAGCTACAGCATCATCTTTCCAGGTATCAATCCATGCTCTAAGCTCATCCATCTTTCTTACAATGCTCCTAGCATTAAAATAAAAGCACTTAAGAAATTCTCCATCTCTTACTCTCTGTTTAGCACTAACGGTGCAAACAACTTTATTATCTACTTTTTCTTCCTTCTCCCATACATCTGTTCCTAAACTCTGGTTCCCCTCCCCCCTTGTATCTAGTTTAAATCCACTGCAGCCTCTCTAGCAAACCTGCCTGCAAGTATGTTTGTCCCCCTCCAGTTCAGATGTAACCCGTCCCGCCGGAACAGTTCCCACATTCCCTGGAAAACTGCCCAATTATCTGTAAATCTGAAACCCTCCCTCCTGCACCATGTCTTGAGCCACGTGTTGATCAGCGTTATTTTACTATTTCTAAACCTGCCTGCACGTGGCAGCGTTAGCAATCCTGAAATTGCTATCCTGGAGGTCCTGCCCTTTAACTTGGCGCCTAACTCCCTAAACTCACCTTGCAGGACCTATTCACTCTTCCTACCTACGTCATTGGTCCCTACATGGACCACGACATCCGGCTGCTCACACTCCCTCTTGAGAATACCGAGAACCCGATCTGAGATATCGCGGACCCTGGCACCAGAGAGGCAACAGACCATCCGGGATTCTCTGTCTCTTCCACAGATCCTCTTATCTGTCCCCCTAACTATCGAATCCCCAGTCACTACTGCTCGGCTCTTTTCCCTCCTTCCCTTCTGAGCTGAGGGTCCCGTCTCGGTGCCAGAGATGCAACCACTGCAACTTGTCCCTGGTAGGTCGTCCCCACCAACAGTATCCAAAACGGTATACTTATTATTGATGGGAAAGGCCACAAGGGGTCCTCTGCTCATTCTGTCTAAACGTTTTCCCTCTCCTGACAGTCACCCATCTAACTGTCTCCTGATTCTTAGGGGTGACGATCTCCCTGAAGCTCCTGTTCATGGGCCTTGTTTATGATAATCCTTGCATTAAAATAAACACATCTCAAACCATTAGACTGAGTGCGTCTTTGCCCTATCATCTGACTATCCTTCCTCACAAACTCCCTACGAGCTGTCTCTACTTGTGCTCTAACTACCCTATTCTTTGCCTCTTCACTTCGCTTCCAAACTCTTGCAAGTTTAGTTTAAACCCTCCCCTACAGAATTAGCAAACCTCCCCGCCAGGATATTGGTCCCCCTCGTATTCAAGTGGAACCCGTTGTTTTTGTACAGGTCACGCTGCCCCAGGAGAAGTCCGAATGATCTAAAAATCTTAATCCCTGCCCCCTCGCCAATCCTTCAGCCACGAATTTACCCCCCAACTCATACTATTCCTATAATCACTGTCGAGTGGCACAGACAGCAGTCCCGAGTTCACTACCTTTGAGGTCCTGCTTCTTAGCTTCCTTCCTAACCCCGTCTATTCTGCTTACAGGACCTCACGCTTTTTCTACCTATCTCATTGTTACCAATATGTACACCTCTAGCTGTTCACCCTCCTTTTCAGAATATTGTGGAGTAGCTCAGAAACACACGAACCCTGGCACCTGGGAGGCAAACTACCATCCTTGATTGTGTCCTGCGTCCTTCGTCTGTCCCCCTTAACTATAGATTTCCCTCTTACCACTGCCCTCCTCTTCCGTTCTCTACCCGTGTGAGCCACAGGGCTAGACTCAGTGCCAGAGACACGGCCGCTGTTGCTTCCCTCAGTTAAGATGGAGCATTTATTGTTAAGGGGGACAGCCACATGGGGTGCCCTCCACTACCTGACTCCCTCCCTTCCCTCTCCTGATGGTCACCCACTTATCTGTCTCCTGTGTTCCCGGGGTGACTACCTATCAGTAGCACCTTTCTATCACGTCCTCACTCTCCCTGACAAGCTGAATGTCACCGAACTGCAGCTCGATGCACCTGGCGCAAATGTGGCCGTCAGGGAGGCTGGAGGTATCCCGGACATCCCACATCTGACACCCAGAACAGAAAACTGGCCTCGCAGTCATACCCACTATTCTTATGAGCTCTTTTTTCAACTCTTCTCCCCGACCTGTGCGAAGCTCTCTCTCTCCCCGAAACGACCAGTCCATCATTAATACCTCTATAATTTATATAGTTCTACAATACCTGTCTACAGATTGCCTGCAAATTTCTTCTTTACTGTTCTTCATGCTGTTTACCGAAGGAACATACACGGCAGTGAAATTCCCACACACATTTCTGAATACAATACAGATTCTTTCCCTGATTGTTGAGAAACAGTATTTCTACCAATGTAACAATCTCTAAAGTAACTATTACAACAAACAATGTTTTCCTATGCTCCCTATTTCACCCGAATACATTGAATAGAGAGCCGACGCACTCTCAGCAGTGTCCTGACAGACTGTGACACACCTAGCAGGATCCTGACACGCTGTGAAATCCCACACGCCACGAGCAAGATCCTGACACGCTGTGAAATCCCACACGCCACGAGCAAGATCCTGACACACTGTGTTTGCATTTGGCTTCTTTACCACAGACTCAACCTGTTAATTAACCGGGGAGTCTTACATGGGAACTCCGAAGTCCCTTGCACCTCTGATGTTTGAACCTTCTCCCCATTTTGATAATCGTCCGCACTTCTGTTCTGCCACTTTTTGCCCATTCTTCCAGTTTTATCTTGCTGAGCAGCCTCGTTTTCTTACGCTCCCTATCAACCATATGGCACTCTATCAAACGCCTTCTGAATATTCAAGGAGAGTAAATGACTTCCACTGCCATCTTTTGTTCTCCCTGCTCGTTACTTCCTCTAAGAACTCTAACAGATTTGGCAGGCAAGATTTCCCTTGACAGAAACCAGCTGGCTTTCACTTGTTTTATCGTTGGTCTCCAAGTACCTCGAAATCTCATCCTTAATAATAGATTCCAATACTTTCCAAACCACTGAGGTTTTCCTAACTGGCCTATAATTCCTTTTCTTTTGCCTTCGTCCCTTCTTAAATCTTGTTAATAGTTTCCTTTGGTTAGATTTTAAAAGCTTCCCAATCATACAACTTCCCACTCAATTTTGCGACAATGCGTGCCCTTTCCTTGGCTTTTATGCAGTCCTAAACTTACCTTGCCAGCCCCGGCAAGGGAACAGGTCCTTACCTTATAACATGTCCCTACCTTAGAACTACCTCGGCTTTACCCATATTCTAAGCTCCATGTAGCAATCCAGCAGTCTCTTAAAAGACCCTATCTTTTCCGCCGCCACCACCACCACCGGCAGCCCATTCCAAGCCCTCACCACTCTCTGTGTAAAATACCTACCCCTGAAATCTCCTCTGTACCTTCTTGAACCTTGAAACTATGCCCTCTCGTGCTAGACATTTCAGCCCTGGAGAAAAAGCCTCTGACTATCCACACGATCCATGCCTCTCATTATCTTGTACATTTCTATCAGGTTACCTCTTATCCTCCATCGCTCCTAGGAGAAAAGGCCGAGTTCACTCAATCTATTCTCATAAAGCATACATCCCAATCCGGCCAAAATCCTTGTAAATCTCCTCTGCACCCTTTCTGTGGTTTCCACATCTTCGCTGTAGTGAGGCGACCATAATTGAGAACAGTACTTGGAATATTGATGTAATTCTGTCCCCCATTACAGGAAAGATGTCAAGGCCTCACTGGGAGCTGAAGAGAAATGCAGCTCACATCCTAGATTAGAGGGCATAAACTTTAAGGAGTGGGAAGACAATCTTGGGATATTTTATATGAAGTGTAAAGTGTTGACAAGATACCATATGCTGGGCTATAAAATCGTGAGGTGAAGATAGTCAGAGTGTTTCTGGTGTAGATATATCAGATAATAGAGGCTATTGATTTGGGGTGAGATAGGGAAAATATGTACAGTGCATTTTCTTTTACACAGAGTGGCTGATGCCTGTAATATACTGCCAGAGGTGGTGATGCAAACAGATATTAGAGATTTAGACAGGCTCATCGACATTCAGGGATTGGGGGAGTAATTAGGACAGGAGGCAGGTTGGATGAGCCTAATGTGGCATCATGCTGACACCAGCGTTGTGTGCCGAACGGCCTATTCCTGTGCTGTTCTGTGTTCTATGCAGATCCTGTGACAGCTGAAATCCTGAAGCACTTGCTACCGAAATTCCTCCTTTACACTTGATATATCTAAAGAAACTTTTGCTATCTTCTTTAATATTATTGTCAAGCTAACTTTCATCTTCCATCTTTACCTTCTTAATGGCTTTTTTTCAGCTGCCTTCTGTTGGTTCTAAAAAGAACCCAATCCTCTAACTTCCCACTACTGCTTGCTCTGTTGTATGCTCTCTTTGGCTTTTATGTTGGCTTTGACGGCTCTTGTTAGACACGTTTGTGTTATCTTTACTTTCGAATATTTCTTCTTTTTGGGTTGTATTTTTCCTGTGCCTTTCGAATTGCTTCCGGAAATTCCAGCCATTGCTGCTCTGCCGTTTGCCCTGCCGAGTTCCGTTCCAATCCATTCCGGCCAACTGCACCCTCATGCCTCTCTAATTCGTTTTACTCCACAGTAGCAATGATACATTCGACTTTACCCTTTTCTTCTCATATCTCAGGGTGAATTCAATCATGTGATCACTTTTCCCTCAGGGTTGTTTTGAAGAAGCTCTCTAATCAGTTCTGGTTCATTCCACAAACACCCAATACAGAATAGCTGATCCCTGACTGAGTTTAACCACGAACTACTCTAAAAGCCATCACGTAGGATTTCTATAATTTCCCCCTCTTGCGATCTAGAACTAAACTAATTTTCTAATCTGCCTGCATATGGATATATCCCATGGCTATTGTAACATTGTTCATTTGGCATGTATTTTCTATCTCCCTTTGTAATTTGTAGACCACTTCCTTGCTAATGTTTGGGAGACTGTATTTAACTCCCATCCAGGCCTTCTTAACCTTCCAGTTCTTAGTTCTATAGGCAATGATTCAGCACCTTCCAACACTATGTCACCTCTTTCTAATGATTTAATTTCATGTTTTACCAACAGAGCAACACCTTCCCCTCTACCTTCCTGCCTGTCCTTTTGATGCAATGCATACTCTTGGATATTAAGAATATGTCAAAGGGATGGTTTTCAAGAAGAGCTTATTGTTGAGCCCACTAGGGAATCAATTGTGCTGTATTGGGTGTCGTGTAATGATCCGGAGGTGATAAAAGAGCTCAAGGTTAAGGAAACCTTAGGGAACAGTGATCACAATATGATCGAATTCACATTGTAAAATTTGGGTGCGTAGGCTTATCGGCAGAAAACAGAGAGTGGGAATAAAGTGATCCTATTCTGGCTGGATGCCGGTTACCAGTGGCGTTCCACAGGGGACGGTGTTGGAACTGCTGCTTTTTACGATGCATGTCAATGATTTGGACTATGGGATTAATGGATTTCTGGCTAAATTTGCCGATGAAACAAATGTAGGTGGAGGAGCTTGTAGTTCTGAGGAATAAGAGAGGCTGCACTTAGATAGTTTAGGGGAATGGGCAAATAAGTGGCAGATAAAATACTATGTTGGAAAGTGCATGTTCATGCACTTTGTGGAAGAAATAAATGGACAGGCAATTATTTAGATGAGGAGAGAATTCAAAATGCAGAGATGCAAAGAGACTTGGTCCTTATGCAGGATACCCTATAGGTTAACCTCCAGTTTGAGTCGGTGGTGAAGTAGGCGAATGCAATGTTGGCAGTCATTTCTAGAGATATAGAATATAAGAGCAGGGATGTGATGTTGAGGCTCTATAAGGCACTCGTGAGACCACACTTGGAGTATTGTGTGCAATTTTGGGCTGCTTATTTTAGAAATGATGTAGTGACATTGGAGCGGGTTCAGAGAAGATTCTCGAGAATGATTCCAGGAGTTAAATGGTTACCGTATGAGAATTGCTTGGCAGCTCTTTGGCTGTAATCCCTGGAGTTCAGGAGAATGAGGGGAGGGGGGGATCACATAGAAACGTTCCAAATGTTAAAAGGCCTGAACAGATTCGATATAGCAAAATAATTTCCCATGCTAACGGTTTCTAGGATAAGAGAGCGCAACTTCAGGATTGAAGGACATCCATTAAGAACAGAGATGTGAAGAATTTACATTAGTCAAAGGGTGGTTAATCTATTGAATTTGTTGCCACGAATGGCTCTGGAGGCTAGGTCATTGGGTGTATTTAAGGCAGAGATATATAGGTTCTTGATTAACCAGCACATCAAAGGGTATGGGGTGAAAGCAGGGGAGTGGGGATGACTGGAAGAATTAGATCAGTCTATGATGGAATGGCAGAGGGCACTGGATGGGCCGAGTGGCCTACTTATGCTCCAATAACTTATGGTCTTGTATTTAAAAAAATCATCAGATTGAGAAACATTTGTTGAAAATGTAGCCAAATCAATTTGTCATTGATGATGACCCCAACGGATTTGTTATCGTTGTATGCCGTGCCCTCAGCTCCAATGTTGATTGCAACAGTGGGTAATTGTAAAGGTTGGTGTATTCGATCCTTTATTAGAAATCAGTAAACATACAATCTTTTGGCGATGAAATTGAAGTCTACTCCAGTGTAAGTTCAGTGTATTTGAGTGGATAATAATAAAAGATTTGACATCCGTCAGTTCCCAGTTGTGAACAAAGCACAAATACGTAACTGACTCCCTTCACTTTCACCAGGCCGTACCCCATGCTGGATCATAAGAAAATCATAAATGTACAACACAGAATACAACGCAGATAGAGAGCAGATACATGGCTGCAAAAGATAGGCTCAGCTTACATTAAACGGTCTTCGATCTGAAGTGTCAACGTACTGTCTGTCTTGTTCAATAATTCCATCATTTTGTTTTCGTTGCAGAAAATCTGCTTTTTCCAGCTTGCTGATTTTGAAGTATTGTGGATCTACATTGTGTTTAATAAGGTCCCATGCAACTATCTGATAATAGCCGAATGAATGCGTAAATAAAACTTGACCGGAGATTAGTTGCTAATAATGATCTTAAAATCCTGCCAGAGAAAATGCCGTGCTTCTGGACAAGATGGCGTGATGCTATCGACGGGTTTGCATTGTTCAGAACGTCAGTGTATTTCTACATTGACTCAAACCACATATTGCCGTAGATGTCAATGCCAGACGATCCTAAACTGAAAGGAGGCGGTGAGAATCAGATGTGACTGAGAAAACTGTATAAACCAGTGATGAGAGGAAGAGATGTCCCATTGGTCAGCAGAAATATTTTACCCCACACTGCTGTAACACGTGTCCATTACGCACCATAGCGCGACCAGTGATAGGAGGACCAATTCAATGGGCACCTTCTGCTCAACTTGCCTCGGCATTCCAGTGACAAATAACTCCTGCTCTAGAACTCAAAATTGGTTCCAAAAACGGAATTGCCTGCAATATAACGAGTAGATACTGCGAGGATTCCCAAAAAAGTGTACAAACCAGGGATAGAAGGGAAATGGGTATTGAGTGACAGTGGTTGGATGGGCGCAGGTATATTAGGCAATACCAAGTCTTCAGTGGATAGGTCCAACATCTTTGGAAGTGTGTCGTTGTGTTTAAAAACTAAAACAGTATTCTCCTTTATACTTCAATTTATGCCTAACGCTATACTGTTAATTTTGTTTGTGACAGCGCAGCAAAATCTCACCACAACTGTCGTCAACATGGCTGAACGGGCGGGTAGTGGAGGAGTTCCAGCGATGTCAGCAACAGGAAAGGTCACGGGTATGTCAGCAATTGCCTTGACTCTGTATCTGGGTTTAATATATTTAAATATATGCACTTACAATATATTTGCACTTACAATATATATGCACTTACAATATATTTGTGAAATCAGCAGAGATATGACAGAGAGAGAAAGAGTTCTCATCTCTGGGGGGGGGGGCAGTCACAAGCTCAATTCCCTCTTATTCCCCTCTCCTCTCCGTCTCTCCGCACCCCACCCTTCCCCCTCTCCTCAACTTCTCTCCCTACTCCTCCATTCCCCTCTCCACTCCCGCACCCACCTCTCCCTTCCCTCTCTCCTCTACGTCTCCCCCCACCCTTCTCTTACCCCTCTCCACTCCGTCTCTCCCCACTCCTCCCTTCCCCCTCTCCTCTCTTTCTATTCCCCAATCCTCCCTTGAGTGCGTAGGCTAATCGGCAGAAAACAGAGAGTGGGAATAATGTGATCCTATTCTGGTTGGATGCCGGTTACCTGTGGCGTTCCACAGGGGACGGTGTTGGAACTGTTGCTTTTTACGATGTATGTCAATGATTTGGACTATGGGATTAATAGATTTCTGGCTAAATTTGCCGATGAAACAATTGTAGGTGGACGAGCGCGTAGTTTTGAGGAATAAGAGAACTGCAGAGAGAATTAGATAGTTTAGCGGAATGGGCAAAGAAGTGGCAGATGAAATACAATGTTGGAAAGTGTATGTTCATGCACTTTGTAGAAGAAATAAATGGACAGACAATTATTTAGATGGGGAGAGAATTCAAAATGCAGAGATGCAAAGAGACTTGGTCGTTATGCAGAATACCCTATAGGTTAACCACCAGGTTGAGTCGGTGGTGAAGTACGCCAAAGCAAAGTTGGCATTCATTTCTAGAGGTTTGGAATATAAGAGCAGGGATGTGATGTTGAGGCTCTATAAGGCACTCGTGAGACCACACTCGGAGTATTGTGTGCAGTTTTGTGCTCTTTATTTTAGAAATGATACAGTGACATTGCAGCGGGTACAGAGAAGATTCTCGAGAAAGATTCCAGCAATTAAATGTTTTCCGTATGAGGAACGCCTGACAGATCTTGAGCTGTATTCCCTGGAGATCAGTAGAATGAGGGGGGGGGGGGGGGTTGAATCTCATGGTGGGGGGGGGGGGACTAAAGAATTTACTTTAGTCAAAGGGTGGTAAATCTATTGAATTTGTTGCCTCGAATGGCTCTGGAGGCTAGGTCATTGGGTGTATTTCAGGTAGCGATATACAGGTTCTTGATTAACCAGCACATCAAAGAGTATCGGGTGAAAGCAGGGGATTGGGGTGACTGGAAGAATTAGATCAGTCTATGACTGAACGCGGAGCACACAGGATGGACCGAATGGACAACTTCTCCTCCTACACCCTATGATCTTATATTTAAAATAATCGTCAGATTGAGAAACATTTGTTGAGAGTGTAGCGAAGCCAAATTGTCACTGTTGGCGACACCCACTGATTTGTTATCGTTGTATGACGTGCCCTTAGCTCCAATATTGATTGAAAAAGTCGGTGATTGTAAAGGTTGGTGTACTCGATCCTTTATTAGAAATCAGCAAACATACACTCTTGTAACGATGAAACTGAAGTCTACCCAAGTGTAAATTCAGTGTATTTATGTGGATAATAATAAAAGATTTGACATCCGATAGTTCCCAGCTGTGAACACAGCACAGATAAGTAACCGACTCCCTTCTCTTTTACCACGCCCTATCCCATTCTGGATCATAAGAAAATCAGAAATACGCAACACAGAATACAACGCAGACAGAGAGCCGATACATGGCTGCTACAGATAGGCTCAGCTTGCATTACACGGTCTTCGATCTGAAGTGTCAACGTACTGTCTGTCTTGTTCAATAACTCCCATCATTTTGTTTTAGTTATATTAAATCTGCTTTTGCCAGCTTGCTGATTTTGATGTATGGTGGGTCTGCATTCTGTTTGATAAGGTCCCATGCAACTATCTGATAATCGCCGGATGAATGCGTAAATAAATCTTGACCGGAGATTAGTTGCTAATAATGATCTTAAAATCCTGCCAGAGAAAATGTCGTGCTTCTGGACAAGATGGCGTGATGGTATCGGCAGGGCTGCATTGTTCAGGATGTCAGTGTGTTTCTACATTGATTCAAACCACATATTGCCATAGGAGTCAATGTCAGACGATTGTAAACTGAAAGGAGGCGGTGAGAATCAGGTGTGACTGAGAAAACTGTATAACTCAGTGATGAGAGGAATAGATGTCCCATTGGTCAGCAGAAATATTTCACCCCACACTGGGGTAACACCTGTCCATTACGCACCATAGCGGCACCAGTGATAGGAGGACCAAAGCAGTGGCACTGTCTGCTCAACTTGCCTCGCCGTTCCATTGACAAATCACTCCTGCTCCAGAACTCAAAATTGGTTCCAAAAACGGATTTGCCTGCAATATAACGAATAGATACTGCGGAGATTTCCGGAAAGGTGTACAATCCAGGGATAGAAGGGAAATGGGTAATGTGCGACTGTGGGTGAATG